>NW_005200333.1:835054-883159 GCF_000372725.1 Emiliania huxleyi CCMP1516 | reverse complement strand
ACTGGGTTCCGGCTGATAGGGGGTCTGTCCCCACTGAGTCGCGCCAAAACGCCCTACCTACCTACCTATCCCCAGGCCGCGTAGCGACGCGAAAAAAGACGAAAATAGGGGGTACCTACCTATTGCGGGGCCCTCTGGGGCGGTCAAAACCGGACCTACCTACCTATTGCATAGGGTGTTAGTTAGTTAGGAAGGTGTGCAGACCCCCTATCTGGCTAGGAGCCGGAACCCAGAGGGCTAAGCGTGAGTTATACACGCCCCCCCGTTGGGTGGAGCCGGTCCCACGTCCTCCCGCCGATTCGCCGACAAAGCATGCTGAGGTTGTCGCAGCGGCTCCAGAGCGCAAGCAATTTGCTCTCGTCCGCGTACGTTTGCCCGCCAAAAAAAGCCAATTCTTGACTTGGGCCCTCGGGGAGGCGGCCTTCTCTCGAGGTCTCGAGATACACAGAGCGGCCAACGCGTACGTCGACTCGTACTCGGACCGGATGATGGTAGGCCGGCGCGCACAGCTGGGAGAGAGCATGGTGTGGCGCTCCACGCTCAGTGCTGAGCCGAAACCAAAAGAAAATTTCAAGCGGCCACTGGGTTCCGGCTCCTACGCCTCTTCCGCCCTTGCGAGCGAGCACCACCTTCGGCCACTGTGGTCACCGCATGCGAAACAAATCCCACCATTCGCCGTGCGTGCGTGTGAGCGCCCCTGAGCAACCCTACCCACCCCACACGCCCACCGGCGCACCCTCGGCCCGCACACGCGCCCTGGCGACCCACAGACCTCCCCCGCCACCGCGCGTTCGACGTGGTGCCGAGACCGCTCCGGCGGCATGACACCCCCTGCTGCTTCCTGTCGCAGGAAGAGCCGCGGACGGCGCTGATCGTGCGTCCATAGAGCCAGCTCCGCGCGATGCCGTCCTTCCGGGCGACGACGCTCGCCTTCTGCAGGGCACACGGTGCGGCGCTGCGCTGTCGCGAGCGCGCCGCCGACATTCACTCAGATTCGCCGAGCGCTGCGCGGCTGGCTGACGCCGCTCGCTCAGGCGGGCGCGGCTTGTAATCCCTCGGCGCCGGCGACATTGATCCGTACAACGTGGCCGGACAAGGCCACAAAGCTTCCACGGGCGGGTGAGGCGCCGGTGATCCTAGCTAGCTGCCCTGCTGCTGCGATCGCCGCTGCCGCTGCAATAGCCGCCGGCGCAGGCACGACGACCATCATTGGACCATCCACCGGTGCGGCGAACATGTGTCTCGGTGCCCTCCCGCTCGTCTTGTTCATACTCCATCGCCAGGGTGTGTCGCGCACTTCCGTCCTGACGCTCCCGCTGCTCGCGGCGCGGCGTCGGTCGCCGCAGCCGCCGCTCCTCCCGCGTCCCGGCGCTCCTCCCGCGTCCCGGCCCCGCGCAAGCAGCTCGGCAGCCAACGCTTGCGTTTGGATCACGCCCTCCCACACCGACCGCAACGACCCAGGACGCCGGCGGCGACGAGGGCGAGGGCGAGGGCGAGGGCGCCCTCGGCTCGGCTAGAGCGGCCGAGAGGCAGTGCGGTCGCGCCTTTTACCGTGACCGCCGCGCCGCCACAGCGGGCGAGCTCGCGCGGGTGTGGCGGGGGCGAGGGGTGCCACGTGGCGGGGGCGAGGGCTGCTGCGGCCGTCAGCGTCAGTCTGCGTGTCGGGGCGCGTTCGCCCGCGTACGGCTCAGACAGGCGTCGGTCGCCGCCTCCGCTGCACGCGGGGCGTTGCGCTGCGCGAGGGCCGCCTGCAATTGCTAGCCATGTGCTTGTTTCACGGCGGCAATGGGTCACGCTCACGCCTCACGGGTGTGGGGCACGCTCACACGGGTGTGCACTCTCGCTACCATTTTTCACATCTGCTGGTTGGACTAACGGCGTATTCTGTCAAATAAAAAGTCTGCTCCTTGGTCAGAAGGAGCCAGCGCGCCGCTCCTCAGGCCGGAGCCAGAGCTCGGGCCGGCGCCCGAGGAGGGGTCTGCGCGTCCCGGCATCATGGCTTTTACCTCGCCGACCGTGGGAAGGAAGAGCGTCTCGGCCCGCGAGACGTCGGGCCTGCTGATACGCACGACCCGCTGCCCGCGCTCGCGGTACCCCTTCAGGATGGCGACGCTAGCGAGATCCTTGACGGAGAACATGACGCCAGCGCCGGGATGCGCTGAGCGGGGCAGCCCTTGGAGGTCGGCGTCGGTCAGGCAATACTCGCTGCGGGCGCGGACGATGCCGAGCTGTGCGACGCCGGCGGGAACGAGCAACTCGAGTCCGAGAGGCGCAGAGGACGATGCCATGAGCTCCGCGCCGTCGTCGCTGGGCAGCGTGGCGACGAAGCGGGCTAGCCTTCGCAGATGGCGATAGTGGCGACGTCAGCGTGTCGAGGACCAGCGGACACCTAGTGGGACGCCTGTGTGTCAGAGGAGCGCGTCGAGAGCGCGTCCACACCGCACAGGCACAAGTGTGCACGCGTGCGGCCGAGTGGCGGTGTGTGATTGAGATGTGCCCGCCGACGCGCATCCATGGACGCCGAGCTAGATGCCGAGCCTCCTTGCCTTGCAGATCTCAATGACGACCTGTTGCGGAAGATTGCCAGTCGGCTTGCCGAGTCTGACCTGGCTTCCGCCGTCGCCCTCAAACGATGCAGCAGCCGCTTCAAGGACCTCGCCACCCCGCTGGTGGCAAACGCCGTTTCAAGGATAAACACGAAGTGGCGGGATGCGGCAGACAAAATCGGCGACGAGGGCGCTGCTCGGATCAGAGGCGGACTCGAGCGCAACGAGGTGCTGACCACCCTCGCGCTCCCGCACAACAACATCGGCGCGGAGGGCGCAGCCGCGATCGCGGAGGCGCTACGCGGCAACACGGTGCTGACCACCCTCGACCTGAGCGGCAACGAGATATGCGGCATTGACGAGGACGGTGATGGTGCGTACGATGCGTCCGGCATCGTTGCGCTCGCGGACGCCCTCAAGGTCAACGGGGTGCTGACCACCCTCAACCTCGCCAACAACCAGATCCGCGACCAGGGCGCCGCTGCGATCGCGGAAGCGCTGCGCGGCAACGGGGTGGTGACTGAGCTAGACATCTCCTGGAACCAGATCGGCCCCACGGGTGCCACCGCGATCGCCGACGCCCTTCGCGTCAACGGGGTGCTGAGCAACCTCGTGCTCCGGGACAACAACATCGGGGACGAGGGTGCCGCTGCGCTGGCCTCTGCTCTTCGCGTCAACGAGGTGCTGACCACTCTTGACTTGTCGGGCGACCCATACAGCAGCGGCGGCATCGGCCCCGAGGGTGCCAGCGCGATCGCAGAGGCCCTTAAGGTCAACGGGGTCCTGACCTCCCTCAATCTCACTGGAAACAAAATCCGCGCCAAGGGCGCCGCCGCAATCGCCGAGGCGCTGCGCGGCAACGGGGTGCTGACCTCCTTGAACGTGGGCTTCAACAGCCTCACCGAGGAGGCGGCCCTCGGCATCGTGCGTGCCGAGCGGCAGCGCAACAAGCTGACCTCGCTGGGCTTGGCTCGCTGCAACATTGGCCCGACTGGCGCCGCAGAGATCGCCGAGTACGCGTCGGGCAGTGAGGTGCTGACCGACCTCAACATCAGCGAGAACATCATCGGTGCCGAGGGCGCCAAGGCGATCGGCAAGGCACTCGCGGTCAACGCGGTGCTGACCACCCTCGTGCTCTCCGACACCCGCATTGGCGACGAGGGCGCCAAGGCACTGGCCTCCGCTCTTCGCGTCAACGAGGTGCTGACCACCCTCAACCTCTCCGACAACGACATCCGCGAGGAGGGTGCCAAGGCGCTAGCATCCGCTCTTCGCATCAACAGGGTGCTGAACAACATCGACCTCCGCTACAACGATTTGGGTGACGAGGGGAAGGGAGTGATTCGAGATGCGGTGAGCGGGCGGGAAGGGTTCAGGCTCAAGATGTGAGTGGGCTCTGAGAGCGGAGTCGGCCAGGGGGGCGTACGTGCATGGGATTAGAGTCTTGAGGAGCGCTTCGGCGTCGGGGAGATTGATTTCTTTTTGCGTGGTAAAATTCTTTTTGCGTTTTTCAGCAGGGACCAGGGTGCTCTCTGAAAAGCACGATCAACCTCGAGTACCGAACATCAACAAGTTGCGTAGCCAGATAGGGGGTCTGTCACCACTGAGTCGCGCCAAAACGCCTTACCTACCTACCTACCCCCAGGCCGCGCAGCGACGCGAAAAAAGAGGAAAGAGCGGCTACCTACCTATTGCGGGGCCCTCTGGGGCGGTCAAAACCGGACCTACCTACCTATTGCATAGGTGACACACACACACACACACACACTATTGCATAGGGTGTTAGTTAGTTATGAGCGACAGACCCCTATCTGGCTAGGAGCCGGAACCCAGAGGGCTTGGCGCGAGTCAACGGAGCCGGAACCACGTCGGAACCACGTCCACCCGCCGATTCGCCGACAAAGCATGCTGACGCTGTCGCAGCGGCTCCAGAGCGCAAGCAATTTGCTCTCGTCCGCGTACGTCGACTCGTACTCGGACCGGATGATGGTAGGCCGGCGCGCACAGCTGGGAGAGAGCATGGTGTGGCGCTCCACGCTCAGTGCTGAGCCGGACAACGGGCATTTGACGTACGGCGAGGTGAGCGGCCGCGTGCAAAGGTGGGACCGAGACCCACACATACACACAGAGAGGTTGATTCCATGCGCCCCACCACCCGCAGTTCGACCTCGCCTTTTTCGGCGCCCTCGTCGACCGCGCCCTCGCGCGACCGGCCGGCCGCCGCGAGCCCGAGACTTTCGTTGACGTCGGCTCTGGGTGCGGCCGCCTTGTGCTCGCGGCGTCCTGCGTGTGGCCAGAGCTTGCGCGGGCGGCGGGCGTGGAGACGTGCGCCGATCTGCACATGATGGCGGTCCGCGCGCAGGCGCGGGCGAGCCTGCCGCGGTGCGACTTTGTGCACGGCGATGCGCTTCAGGCGATGAGGGAGGGCGGCCCGCTCGACGACGCGACGGTCGTGTTTTGCTACAGCTCCGCTTGGGCGAGCGAGGGGGGGGCCTTGACCGACTTCTCCGAGCTGGTCGGCTGCTGCTGCCTGCCCGGCTGCAGGGTGGTCGTGACGGACAAGTGGCTCGAGTGCGATGGCAGTTGCGGGGAGTTTGCGCTGATCGACGAGATGGAGGGCCCGAACCGCGAGACGGGCGGCAGCGTCGGCTACATCTACGAGGTGGTGCGCAGCCAGAGGGGGGGCTGATGTGCTGTCTGCCATGTACGGCTCTAGACTTGGTGTGTGGGAGGTGGACCGGCGATATCCGCTTGTAGAGCGCGATTTGCTTTTACACAGCTCAAATCTCCTCTACGCCCTCTGGGTGGTTCCTCTAGTTTGAAATGAAAAAACAAGTCAACGCTGATACGTTGATGGCGCGCGCCAGCGCTCGCCTGCTGTAGATTGCTGCAGGTGGGGGACCTGTGTTGACAAGTGGGGAGCAGACGGCTTCATCGCGAAGCTGCCCCCAGCAGGCGTCTTGACGGGTATCAAAATTCTTCCCTACAAAAGAGGCCAACGGACCCGAGAAACAAGTCATTGGCATCCGGGGGGCGCCATCCGGACAGCACCCACGGTGTGGCCAGTCCCCCATGCATGGTATTAATGATACACAGACGATCGTACCGTACACAGATCACAGTCCTCTGGCAGTCCTCAGCTGACCGCTAGCCTACGGAGTACGGTGCATGCCGCAGCCGTCGACGCCGAGCGGAGGAGGCGCTAGCCTTTGGCTGGGCAGACGAATGCCGGGCACAGATCTTTCAGTGCGAGCCGGCGGCCGTCACCGCTCGTCACCCACGCCTGTGCGGCAATGTTCGAGCAACCACTTCCAGCTGCCTGGAGGATGCTCTGTCGGTATCTCACATGGAGAGGCTTGGACCCTCCGTTGAAGTGGAGTAAAACAGGGTGGGAGCGAGTGCGTTTGTTGGTGACGGACGAACTCCCATTGCGCGGGGCCTGCGCGTCGACAGTGACATCCTTTTCACTGACCAAATGCATGGACTGGATGAGAGTGGCGTTGCGGTCGAGCACAAATTGACTGCTGGCGGCGCGGACATAGTAGTGCGACACCACCTGCTGGTCATCGACGCCACGCCCGGGAGTGTAGGCGGCAAGGTCGGTCAGCAGAGCAAAGGCAGCGGCCGCGCTCCCCATCCAGCAGCCCGAGTTGATGTACCTACGAATAATAACGATGAGTTACACAAAGTCACCAGCAGTGCTGACTTTTGGCCTCGCAGAGTAGGAGCGACCGGTACTCGCCACCTTCCTTGGGAAAACGACCCTCGCAGAAGGAGCGGCCAAACGGCGCCATCCAGTCGGGGAAGCAGCCTGACTCTGCTCCAAAGACGACGCGACCGGGCGGCACGTGCAGCGAGGCGTAGCGCTCGAGGATGTCCACTTCGTTTGCGGCGAACAGCACGTCGTAGGCGTCGACGAAAAGAACAAGGCGGTCGGGATCGAGCGTGGTGAGGTGGGCGCGTGCGGCAGTGAGCTTTTGGTAGTTGCCCTGGTACGGTTTGCCGATGCCGAGGACGGTTACGTCGAGCCCTTGCAACGCCGCCGTGAACACCGTGTCACAGAAGACGCTGTTGGCGTCCGAGGCGAATGTGACCACCGATATCCGCCGCGCCGTTGCAGGCTTGGTCGGCGCCGGACGTGCAGGCACCGCATGTGCATGTGTTCCGCTCACGTCGCCGCCGCCAACGTCGCCGCCCTCGTCACCGCCACCGTCGCCACCGCCCTCGCCGCCGCCGCCCTCATTATTCGAGGTGGTGGCGGTGTGCCGCGCGGCGGCAGATAGAAGCCGCCGGCAGTTGCAGAGCCGCGCGTTCATCCTCCACGCCGCGGGGGGCGCACGCAGCAGCGCGAGGCGACTGAGCGCAGTGCGCTCTCCAGGGCCCTGTCGCTGCTGGCACGTTCGCATCGCGTTGGTGGGCTGGTTGTATCCTTCATCGAGGGCACGGCCGCGCGTTCTTCCTCCGCGCCGTCTGGTTGCATGCCGGGGGCAAACGCGGCCGTGCCCTCGCAGAAGGACACGGCCGTGGCGCGTGACGTAGCCTCCTGCCGCCGCCGAGTACAGATGCGTGCCGCCCCCCCTCTGCACGCGGGTGAAGCAGAATAATTGCGAGCTCCAGGGGTCGGAGCGCGTTGACGCATTGTGTAGCTGTAGGGTCCAAGCGCCCTCCGCAGCCGGCGGCTGCATCATCACAAGCGAGCCGCTCGCTACGTGCCGCAGCCGCACCCAGTGCGAGTCGTGCGAGGCGGGAAGCAGCTCAAATGCCATGTGGGCAAGTGGTAGCCGCGAAGGCGTGCCGATCGTTATAAGCTCTCCGCTGCCGTCGGGGAGCACCGAGAAGTAGGGCAGAGGCAGCTGCGACGGGCACTCGGACGGCGGCGAGCACTCTACGGGCGCCATGCCCCGCAGCAGCACCGTGCCTTTAAGCCCGCACGCGCACGATCGCGGAGGCACGACCGTACCGCGCGGGTCGCTGAGGCAGCGTGAGCTGTTGTAGCGATGGGCGTGGAGCGAAATCGGGCGCAGGAGAGACGCAACGTCGTCGTCGCCGATGCCAGCCCCACAGCTTGCCACGCTGGCGGTGGCACGGGAGTCAACCAGCCAGGGAGGAACTAGGGTGTGCTTCGTCGGACTTCGCCGATGTGGTGCGCCGAGCACTGCTCTTTGCAGCCAGAATGCGAACATGGCACGCCGTTGGAGGAATAAAAATAACCGAAAACACTGTCTCGAGCAGTGGATACAAATCTTTTTCCGCGACGGCGGCGGCGGTGGTGGTGGCGTTTGGCGGTGGTGGCGGTGGGGGCATGGGCGGCAGCGGCGGCGGCGGCGGCGAGGGCGGCGGGTATGGGCATATATGTACATGGCGGAAGGTCAGCCCACCTGGCCGTCTGCCCGGGGCGAGTGCCTTGATAGTCGACCGTCCAGAGCGCCTCAGAGCTGACAGTGGCATATTGCGCCGTGTATGAGTCATACACGCGCCGCTTGTAGCAGTCGGAGAGGGCACTGATGCCATTCGCGTCGCGGAACATCTCATACAGTCCCATGGGCCCCTGGATGCTGCGAATGTCCCACACGCTGACATCTTGGTTGAAGTGGTCGTTGTGGCGGAACATCTGTCGGAACGTCGTCACACGCGACGTGTTCCAGCGTGTAATGTCCCCATTGAACGTGCAGTCTTGCGGCCACGCGGCAAACATCTCCCTCATGCTCGTGACCGAGGACGTATCCCACGTGCTGATGTCTCCGGAGAACTGAGTCGCCCCTGAGAACATGTGCTCCATCGTGGTCGCCTTGGAGACGTCCCAGCCGTGCAGGTCCGCGTCGAATGTCGCCTTGTTCTTGAAGAGGAAAGCGTCGACGGCACGGAGATAGATTATGAACCTCGATCGCCGTGACATTCTTTTTTCTGTAGAGGAGGCCGCTCTGTTGTCGCGATGGCGCGCGATGTATATGTGCCCCAGTAGGCAAGAGACCTCGGGATTTGTAGGTAGGGATCCCCAGAGACCTCGGGAAGGGAGAGACCGCCTGGCGCGGCGCCGTGGGGCAGGCGGCGATAGACGGCTGCACGCCTCCCTACGCCTCCGCTGCCGTCCAGAGCTGCCCCAGGCGTGCCTCCGAGCCACCCGGGTCGGCTGCGGCAGCCGGAGGCGGCTCGCGCGACGCGCGGCGAGGGCAGAGCCCTCCCTCGGTCGGCTGCCGACAGCGCGAGCGGCGCCGATGTGAGACGGCCCCCTTCGGGCCTTCTCGAGTCGCCGCCGAGCTCACCGCGCGTGCCGCGAGAGCGGCCTGACTCGCTGCCGCCTCGGCGGCCCGACGCGCGCGCTCCGCTGCCGCCTACCGCTTCTCTCGCGCCTCCCGCCTCCCGACGCGGCACCGCCGCCTCTAGGTGGCTGACTCGCCGCCCGGGCCGGACTCGCGGAGCCGACCAGCACGGACGAGTCCGTTCGCATGCCCTCGCCAAAGCGACGCGCTTCGCTGTGCTGTCGACTGGCCCTCGCCGGTGGCATCATCCCGCGCGCGCCTCTCCGTTGCTCGGCGTGACGCCCGCTTGAGCGGCGCGCGATTATCGGCCTGCGCCCTCTCGTTCCACGCCGTAGCGCGGTGCGGCCCGCGCCCTTGGAGCGCGCGCGCGAGGGTGGCCGACACCGGCACCCCTACTCGTGTGCCAGGGAGTCCTCACGCTCAGACGGCGCGCTGAGACTCTGTGCCTGTGGCGAGGGGCACCGTCGTGGGTCTCCAAGCGTACCGCGCGGCATATGAAGGGTACTTCTGGGAATGTGTAAGGCTAGTACTCCACTCGGTGCCGGCGCCGGCGCACAAAACTCGCTCCACACGTTTCATACCCCAGGCTCACCACCACATCAAGGTGGGCGCACGGTCACAGCTGTCACAGAGATGCAGGAGGCTCGGCGCGCCTCCCTACCTGCACGCGCCGCACTCGTCTACCCACACGCGCGGTGTGCGCTGCGTCGGAAGTGGGGTGACGCGGGCAGAACTGTGAGGCCCGCCTCGGGCTGCTCTCCTGAACTCTGCCTACGCCGCACTCCTGCACAACCGACCTCGTCCCCTATCGCAGGCGGGAGAGCTGGGTCGGTCAGCCGCTCGCCGCCGTCCTCGCGGCCACGCGGTGTATCCGCCTGGCGTGCGCGACAGGTGCTGTCGCTTGAGTGCTGACTCAGAGAGAGCGCGCGCCGGCTGAGGCTGCGCACGAGAGCACCGCAGGCGGCGAGATGGATGCGAGAGGAAGGCGCACGCGGCGCGCTCTTTGGCCTACGTGAGGCCAGGCCGACCGTTACTCCACGCGCCACACCAGCCCGCGGCTGACACGGCACGCGCCGGCCGAGGAGGAGAGTCAAGACGCCGCTCGACGCCTCTCGCGAGCGCCGTTGCCGGCTAGCAGAGACGGAAGACGAGGAGGTCGGTCGGGCGCCGCGTCGAAGGAGCGGGGGGCGGCGTGGGCGCAGCCGACCCCGCCGGCGCGAGGCGTCGCGACGGCCGCCTTGAGTGGAGGTCCCTCCGCCGAGGCCGTCTCGCCGAAGGCAGCCGCTCGGCAGGCTTCCGGCTCGCTTCGGCCGTCGGCAGAGGGGCTGCCGAGGAGCACGCAGCCGCGGGTGCACCTGGGCCGGGAGCTGGCCGCCGGAGGGAGCCGCACGCAGCCGGGGTGGGGCGCGGCGGCAGCCGTCCCATTTCGCACTGTGGAAGACACGCGAAATGGGACGCGGTCTATCGACGCCTCACAGCCAGACGGTTGTTTGCTACAACACCCATATCCTGCACACACCAGCGTTTTAAAGTGAAATCGTCAAGAGAAATCGATGCCCCGGGCTGGGCTTTGGGGTAGGCAGCCACCCTTTCGAAGGTGAGGCGTATCTGCCGACCTGTGAAGACGCTTTACTTGCGAGCAGTGCGTGGACCAGATGGCACGAGGGCACCGCAACATGGCTAAGGAGGCAGGGAAGCTTCTGCTCCGAGACGGCCGCTCAGGACCGCAAAATGGTGTTCCTGAAGGTTGTGTCAGTCGGGCTGGCCAGTCCCCGGGGCCTGACGGTCCAATGTTTCCCTCAAGAGTACTTCTCCCCTACCCCACCCTTCCACTTTAGATGTGTCGGACCATACGCCGGGTACCCGGTAGTGGGGAACGGCGCCAGCAGCTGCTGTGTCCTGCCGTCGCTCTTCGTCCGGGGTGTGTACATGCTGCAAGTCTCCGTGCCCGCCGGCGCATCTGCCGGGGACAGCTTCCCGGTAATAGATCCGGCAACTCAGGTGCAGTTTGATGCGGTCGTGCCGAAAGGACTCGGGCCGGGCGACACGTTTAATGTCTCACCGCCGGGCGGAGGCGGCGGCGGCGGCGGCTCGAGCAGCTCGCCGCCGGTGGCGATGGCGGCGCCTGCACCTCAGCTGTTGACTGTGGCGGTGCCGTCCGGTGTCGCCGGCGGGCAAATGATGCAGGTCGCGACGCCGGGCGGTCTCATGAATGTGATGGTTCCGTCAGGCCTGGTGGAGGGCCAGTCGTTCACCTTTGAGGTGCCGGCCGCGCCTCCGCCCGCGGTGGCGCAGCCGGTCGTCGCGCAGCCCGCGGTGGCGCAGGGCTTTGCGGGCGCGCCCCAGCAGTACGCGCCCGCGCAGCAGTACGCGCCAGCGCAGCAGTACGCGCCGGCGCAGATGCAGTACCCGCCGCAGCCGCAGTACCCGCCGGCGCCGCAGACCGAGGTGCACCACGTGTACCACGATGGCCCGCCGGAGATGTGCATCGACCGCAGCGACCCTGAGTACATCGACGCCTTCCAAGTCGCCGGATGCTGGTGCGACGCCCTCGCGCGCCTCTCGGGCCCGCTCTCTCCCCCCGCTTCACGCAAAAGGACACCCCCGATCCCAAGACGCACACAATACACAGACCGTCGAGAAGGGAGAGACAGCGACGACAGTCAGCAGGCAGCACTGGGCCCCAGGAAGGCGAATGCGAGGACAGCCTCTAGTGCGAGCTCTAGTTAGTGAGTTCATACACGCACGCAGGCAGATCGCGACTACAGTATGATGCCCACAGGGCCCCCAACAAAGAAAGAGGAGCCGACCGACCCTCTTCACCAGACGACCTCTTGCCGCAGGTTCGTCACCGATGTGTGCGGCTGCTTCCCGGGCTGTGAGCAGTTCGAGGCCCTCTCGCCGGACGAGGTCCGCCCCCGCCCCCGCCCCCGCCGCCGCCATCTCCGCCCGCCTCCCCCGCCCCCTCCCGCGCCCCTCCCGCCCTCACCCCCACCGCGCTTCCCGGGCGACAGATCAAGACGGGCGAGTGCATGTGCTGCCTCGGCGTGCTCCCCGCGTGCAACGACGTCTACCCGATCTGGGGCCGCGTCGGACCCCGCATCTTTCGCCACCCGCACCTCGGCGAGATGCACTTTAACGGCACCAACAAGATGCACGACACTTGCCACTGCAAGATCTGCTGAGCGCCGTTGGCCGACGGCCGCGGCGGCCTGGCCGACTGTCCTTTCCCGCTCTTTGTCGTTCTCGGAGCCGCCAGCGCGTGAGGCGCGCGACTCTCCGACATAATGCTGTGGAGGGCAAAAGCGCGTGTGTGTGGGCAACGGCGATCGTTCATTACCAGATGTAGAGTCGCGGCCAGTCGATAAAAAAAATAAATATTCTTAGCTTCAAGCCCCCCTCCGAGACTAGGGACAGTCACCATCCGTACACAGGAGAGATGGGAGTGCGCCTCGCCCCCACTTGCCCTGACTACACAGGATAGCATGCCCCGATAACGGCGACACATAGTGGGGGACACTGCGCAAGGAGGGGGTGCGAAGGCTCATTGGGGTACTAGGTGGGACCATGAGGGGGGGTGGGCGGGGTCCTGTGGGGGTGAAATGTTGCGCGGCGAATTCGAACCTACCCCCTCGCCGCGCCGATCCTCACGCGGAGGGTAAAACCCTGTGGGACAAAACCCCTCCGCGGTCGGCAGTCTTCAGAGTGGACCCCCCCCTCCCCAGCCTCCCCTGTGCATCTCGCACCCCCCCCCGCTCCCCATCGGTGACTCGCGAAGGACACGGACACTCGGGGTGAGGGGGGGTCCCCCAGAGAGGGGGCTTTGGGGCATTGTTGGGTTGATCGCTCGTGCCGATCTCGGGTCGATCTCGGGTCGATCTCGGGTCGATCTCGGGTCGATCTCGGGTCGATCTCGGGTCGATCTCGGGTCGAACTCGGGTCTCGGGTCGGTCTTGGGCGGGTCGGTCTCGGAGTGGTCTAGAAAAGAAAAAAATGGGGCGAGATGAGGCGAGATGAGGCGAGGTGAGGCGAGGTGGGGGGCGAGATGAGGCGAGGTGAGGCGAGATGAGGCGAGGTGAGGCGAGATGAGGGGCGAGGTGAGGCGAGATGAAGCGAGGTGAGGCGAGATGAAGCGAGGTGAGGCGAGATGAGGCGAGATGAGGCGAGACTAGGAGGCGAGATGAAGCGGGATGTTGTGTGGCTGCTTGTGCTGCCAAGCAGGCAGCACAAGCAACCATACAAGTGAGCTTTTGGGTTGTGTGGCTGCTTGTGCTGCCTGCTCATGAGCAGGCAGCGCAAGCAGCCACACAAGTCAGCTTTGGGAGCTCTCGGCGACGCCCAATGCGTGCGCCGGTAGGGGGGAGTGTGTGCGCGCGTGTGTGAGATGTGGATTGTGGCGGGCTGCTGCTGCTGGTGGGAAGTGTGCTCTGTGTGTGGCGCTGCGCTGGCGTGCGACGCGCGCGTGCTGTGTACGTGTGCGTGTTGCGGTCGCGCGCGCGTCTGCGTGTGCTGCGCGCGCGCCACTGGTGTGTGCTGTGTGCTGTATTCTGTTGTGCGCCTGTTTGTGCAGCTGGGAGGCGCAGGCTTGGCTGGCAGGGCTGCGCGGCGGGCTGCGGCGCGCTGCGGGTGGTTGTGCGCCTGCCTGGCGGTGTGCGGCGGCCGCTCAGCCCGCCCGACCGGGTCGTCGGCGGCCCAGGGCGCGGGCATGCGGTCTGCGCTGCATGTGAGGCTGTGTGCGCGGCTGGCGCGTATGTTTCCGTGCGGCGAGGGACGCGCGTATGTGTTCACGCTGCGGGCGCGGGCGGGCGCGGAGGGCGGCGCGGTCTCACCGCGGTCCGACGCCCGTTGGTCTTCTGCGTGACGAGGGTGGGCGCGCAAAGACCTTGCCGCCATCGCGTTGCCGCGAAGGGAAAAAAAAAGTATAATCAGCTCGCGGCCAGTCGATAGTAGAGGTGGCTTGCTCGAGCTTGCTTGCGTTAGCTTTCGATCGCGATACGGCTTTAGCATTAGAGCTCTAGGGGGGTCACGGAGGAGCGAACTCCTCGGAAGTGTGAGTGAGCTACGTACTATGCATGTAAGGACTGAGCTCTGAGGTGACAGTGAGATCTTTTGCGGTGTGTGCGCGCGCCGCTTGTGCCGAGCTAGACCAGGGCCGGCTTTATTCGCTCTTTGCTCTAATGTCTAAAGCCGTACGCCGTGCCCCTTTTCACTCCCTCATCCAGGAGATCACACACACTAACAGCGCCGCACACACTGCTGACGAGCGGAAACGTCCCTCTCGCTCCCTCGTCCCAAGCCTACTCCGGCGCGGCGAGCAGCGCGCGCAGCTCATCGCTCGGCCGGAACTCAAGGCTGGCCGCAGCGGACGCCTCCTCGAGCGTGGCAACCTACAGTACGTCGCACCCTGAATGCTGAAGGCTATGCTCGGCAGCTATGGACGGCGGCTCCCGCGAGCGCGGCAAGCCTTCTCGCGCAGCAGGGCCAGCGAGCAAGCCAGCGGCGTCGACATCCACGCCTCGTACACGCACGTCTCGGGCTCGGTTACCTAGGCCAGGCAAGGTAGACTCCTCCACACATACAAACGTGGTGGGGCAAGGGCCAGGCAAGCCCTCGCGACTCCACGTCTAGGCGACAGGAGCCGCACGGCATTCAAAGTGCAAGGCCACAAGTGCACAAGTGCACGTCGGTCACCTCCAGCAGCGCGTCCTGCTCGCCACACTCGAAGTACAGAGTTGCGCGCCGCACGGCTCCGCCGCCACACGCCGCGCCGCCCTCGAACCGCATCGTGCCGAGCTCGCTTGGCGTGCGGCCCGCCCGCGCCAGCTGCGACGCCCGCTCGCCAGAGACTGGCTCCCAGCGCGTGAAGTTGCCGAGAAGTGTCTGCTGCCGCGAGGCGCGGCCACCCGGGCTGCCCTGCCGCATCTCTTGGAAGGGGCACGCCTGCAGGACCGCCGCGGCGCACTTGCCGTCGCTGCGCCACGCTATGCTACGCGAGCGGCTCGTGCAATCTCGTGCAATCTCGGGCGACTCCGGCGAACGTGTGGGCTCCGAGCAGAGGACGCGTGCGCGCCATGCAGAGAGTGTGCTGGGGGTGCGAGGGGGAGAGGACGTCCGGGGGAAGCGCGCGCCTTGGAGGTGGAGGCAATCTGGTGCAATCTGGTGCAATCTGGTGCAATCTGGTGCAATCTCGCGCAATCTCGCGCCTTCTCGCCTTGTAGGTCAACCCCGTGCAGTCTCGCTCAATCTCCCACAATCTCGCGCAATCTCGCCTTGTAGGTGAACCCCCGGTCCTCCGCCTCGAAGCATCGCCCGTGCAGCTGCCGCCACTCAAGCCCGGCGCCGTACCTAGCCTCGGGCAGCCTCGGCTGATCTCGGGCAATCTCGAGCGCCGCACGTAGCTCGAGGCTGCCGCCGCACCCGCCAGATGCTGCAATCGCCTCCTTGGGCGCCAGCTGCCGCTCCGCCTCGCTCGCCTCTTGCACGGCCTCCACGGCAGCCTAGGAGGGGGCGGGGGAAACGTGAGGAGGAGCAGGTGTGGGGAGGGGGGGCGCGCAGCGAGGAGGGAAGCGCAGCGAGGAGCGTGAGGAGAGGAGGTGAGGGCGGTGCCACCAGCGAGCGGTGGCTACGGCTGCGGTGGCTACAGATTGGTGGCTACGGCTGCGGTGGCTACGGCTGCGGTGGCTACAGATTGGTGGCTACGGCTGCGGTGGCTACGGCTGCGGTGGCTACAGATTGGTGGCTACGGCTGCGGTGGCTACGGCTGCGGTGGCTACAGATTGGTGGCTACGGCTGCAGTGGCTACGGCTGCGGTGGCTACAGATTGGTGGCTACGGCTGCAGTGGCTACGGCTGCGGTGGCTACAGATTGGTGGCTACGGCTGCGGTGGCTACGGCTGCGGTGGCTACAGCTATGTGGTGGCTACGGCTGCGGTGGCTACAGATTGGTGGCTACGGCTGTGATGCGGCCTTGTGCGCTGCCCGCGCCGCCTCCGCCTCGTCGTGCCGAAACGGCTCGAGCAGCTCGAGCGCCGCGGCGACCTAGTCTCGGGTCATCTCTCGGGTCCTCTCGGGTCCTCTCGGGTCCTCTCGGGTAGATCTCGAGTGATCTCGGGTAGTCATCTCGAGTGATCTCGGAGGCAAGCGACGCACCGCCGCGTCGTCGAGCGGACTCTCAGTCTCTGCCAGCAGCTCTCGCGCCGCCTGCGCGAGCGCCGACGTCGCGCCGGCGCCAAGCTCCGCGTGGAGCACCTACAGAAAAAAGAAAAGAAATGCCCACACAAAGAAAGACGTCGCGCCGGCGCAAGCCCCGCGTGGAGTGCTCGTAGTACGGCTCTCAAGGCGCCGCCGTCCTCCTAAACAAAGGCGTGCGCCCCTCAGAGAACGGGAAACGGGCCGCCGCCGCCGCCACCCCACGGCGCCGACCGGCAACGGCTCGAGCAGCTGCAGAAGCGCGGCCTCATGTTCACGGGCATGACCACATGCCCCTGCGGCGTCGCAGACTCCGCCGCCGCCGCCGCCGCCCGCCGACTGCCCCTTCTCCGCCGCCGCCTCGTCGCGCGCTTTCATCGCGACCTGCCCGCGCAGCTGCCGCCCCGTCAGGGCGCGGGGTCGGCCTCTCCGCTAACTCTGCTCCGCGTGTGTGGGTGCGCAGCGGCCACCCGAGTATGGGTTCGGGTACTGTGTAGGTTGTGGTATAGTGGCGCGGCCATACGCTTCGACCAGGGCGATCTCGACCTGTTCTCGACCTGGTCTCGACCGGATCTCGACCGGATCTCGACCGGATCTCGGGTGAGACATGCATCTAGACGCCGCCTCAAGCAAGTCCGCAGAGTCCACCTCCTCCGCCGCCTCCTCGAGCCCAGGCCGCTCCACGAGCAAATCGTACATCCGGTCCACGCCTACCGTCGTGACGCCGCCCGTGTCGGGGCGTGAGCACACACCAAAGGTGGCGCAGGATCGCAGCGCAGCGCTCGAGCCTGCCTCAGAATACTGCCTCAGAATACACCAGCGTCAAAATGCCCAGCGCGGCATCGGGCGTGAACGCGGGGCCTCGGGGTGCCCCGTGTTCTGGAGCAGCGCGTGAATGAGAGGTCCATGGGCACAGTGACTGCAGCTGAACGCAGCCGAGTACTGTTGAGCACGTGTCCTCTCGAGCGCTGGTAGGAATGCAGGGAATACTTTCCCCTGCATCTAGGGTGCACACACCCTCGACGCCCCCCCACAGCGCGACTCGCACGAGCGCGCGCAGCGTCATCCCCGCGTCGAGCCGCTCCACGCCCAGAGACGTCTCCACCTCCCCCGCTGCAAGCCTGGCAGCCCTCCCGTCGCGCTTTGAAGCCTCGTCCGCTTCCGCCGCCGCCTTGGCGTCGTGCAGAGCGTCGATCGTTGGCGTTGCCGTCGCGAGCTGCGCGCGCGCCGCCGACAGCCGCTCTGCGTCGCTGCTCGCCGCCTTGGCTGCAGCGATGGCTAGCTCAGCGCGCCGAAGGCATCCGCGCGAGAGGGCGCCAAACGCTTCCGTCGCGAGGGCGATGCAGCCGTTGGGGCAGTCGGTGGAGTTGGCCTCGTCGGAGCCGTCGCAGCAGTCGCACACCCCGTCGTTCACCCGGGAGGAAAAAATCTGCTTGGGCTTGTGCGGCAGGTTCCGGCACACATAAATTGTGTCGGCGCAAGCCCCTGTCGCTGCCTCGTCGCTGCCATCAGCACAGTCGCAATAGTCGTCATTGAGGTAGGCACCCGGGAGCGCTCGGCCGTCACACTCGAACGCCGCGGAAACGGTTGCGAGTGCAGCGATCGTCATCGCGAGTGCGTTTCGTGTCATGGCCGGTGTGAGAGCGTGCACTGGAGCGGGCCGCACAACTCAGCACGCGCGCACGCACGCGCGGAGCGGAGAGCTGAGTCACCCTGGCACCGTTTTTTCTTTTCGGGGAATTCTTTTCAGGCTCCGGCGGTTCTTAGATTCGTAGATTCGTTCGTTAGTGACGCCTTTTGCAGCAGATTGGAGCGAACCAACAAACGCTCTCTCTCACAGGACCAAAAGAGGCACAGGCAGGAGGCGGCGGACCCTCAAAAGGTGCCGTCGTCCTCATACTCAGTAGAGGTGGGCACGATCGGGGGGGCACACAGTCTCTGACACGAGAGTCGAATCCACACGAGCACACCGCCCCGCGTTACTCTCCGTAGCCTCTGTATGTATGTAGGAAGGTGAAGAACAGCCTCTAGGCGGAATACGCCGTAGCGCGTAGGCGCGTAGCGCGTTAGGGGAGATAGAACAAATCAGTGCCCGCATGGAAAAAGCTTGAAACGCAGACCCCACAACCACACCGCAAAAAATACTGACGGCAGCGCGATCTAGATCACGGAGCAGGGAAGAGCCGTGGAGTGGTAAAGTAGCATCGGGGAAGCGCGCGGCTTCGCTACTTCTTCTTCGTCGACGGCGGCGATGCAGGCTGCTCGCCTGCTTGCCAGCGCGAGGCCAAGATTCCCAACGTCGAGAGCCAGAGCAGCCAGTTGAGTCCGACGCAGCTCGCCATAAAGAAGAAGGGCCCAGGCGTCCCAGGTCCAGGTATGACGCGCCCATGGGGCGCAGGAGCATGTCTGCTGACGTCCTTTTGGGTTTTGGGTGTTTCACGCTTTGTTCTTTCTTTCTTTCCTTATGCGTCGTTGGTCTGACTGTGTTTGAACTCAAACAGGATTTTGGAAGGACGATCAGGGACAAAGGGTAAATGGAGTGGTGAGCGCATATGTCGGGTTTTTCTTTGTTCACCAATGTCCGTTTTTGCCAGCGCCGCGCGCCGCACGCCGCCTCCTCCGTCGACGGAGCGCGGCGGCGATATCCCCGCAAGCATTCGGGAGGCCGCCACGGATGGCCAAGCGGGAGCGGTGCTGGCGTGGCTCGACGGCGGCGGGTGGGTGGACGAGACGTTCGAGTACACCTTTGGTGACGGCTCTCGCGCGAGCGGCATGACGCTGCTAATGCTCGCAATGGTCGATGGCCACGCGGAGCTGGCCGAGGCGCTTCTTCGGCGCGGTGCGGACGTGTCGTTGCAGAAGAGCGACGGTGGCACCGCGCTGGGTCTCGCCGCCGCGAACGGCCACGAGAAGCTGGTCGAGCTGGCGTTGCGGCACGGCGCGGAGATCGATCAGGGAAACAAGGTTGGCTGCACTGCGCTGATGACCGCCGTCTACCAAGGCCACGAGCGGGTGGTCGACACGCTGGTCCGGCACGGCGCGGAGATCAACCTGCGGGACAACGACGGCAACACCGCCCTGATTTTCGCCGCTATCCACAACCATCCCGCCGTCGTGCTTCGCTTGCTGCGGGCGGGCGCAGACATGAAGCTGCGCAACGTGGACGGTGAGACAGCGCTGCAGATTGCCAAGGAGGAGGGCCACACCGAGTGCGTCGAGGCCTTCAGGACGTATCTCGGGGAGGTGACGGCAGCTCGCAGCGAGGCGCCGTCGGCCGAGGCGGGGGGTGGCGCAGGGGCGGGCGGCGCACCCGCAGGCGAGGCGGCGGCGGGCGCCAGTGCCGCGGCCTCTGCTTTGATCGGCGAGGGCGGCGTGGAGGCCGCGCCGGGCAGCGAGGCGGTGCCAAAGGAGGTCGTGCTGGCGGCGGAGCGAGGAGACGAGTCGCCGGTGCTGGCGTGGCTCGACGGCGGCGGGCGGGTCGACGAGAGGTTCGAGCACACCTTTGCTTGCGGCTCCCGTGAGAGCGGAATGACGCTGCTGATGGTCGCGATGGGCAATGGCCACGCGGAGCTGGCCGAGGCGCTTCTGCGGCGCGGCGCGGACGTGTCGTTGCAGAAGAGCAACGGCGGCACCGCGCTGACTCTCGCCGCCGCGAACGGCCGCGAGAACCTGGTCGAGCTGGCATTGCAGCACGGCGCGGAGGTCGATCAGGGAAGCGAATGTGGCAGCACAGCGCTGATGAGCGCCGCCTACAAAGGCCGAGAGCGGGTGGTCGACACGCTGATCTGGCACGGCGCGGAGATCGACCTGCAGGCCAACGACGGCGGTACCGCGCTGATGCGGGCCGCCCACTTCGGCCATCCCGCCGTCGTGCTTCGCTTGCTGCGGGCGGGCGCAGACATGAAGCTGCGCAACGTGGACGGTGAGACAGCGCTGCAGATTGCCAAGGAGGAGGGCCACACCGAGTGCGTCGAGGCCGTCAGGACGTATCTCAGGGAGGTGACGGCAGCTCGCAGCGAGGCGCCGTCGGCCGAGGCGGGGGGTGGCGCAGGGGCGGGCGGCGCACCCGCAGGCGAGGCGGAGGCGGGCGCCAGTGCCGTGACCACTGCTTTGATCGGCGAGGGCGGCGTGGAGGCCGCGCCGGGCAGCGGAGAAGCGCCAGAGGAGGTCTTGCTTGCGGCTGAGCGAGGCGAAGAGGCGGCGGTGCTGGCGTGGTTCGACGGCGGCGGGCGGGTCGACGCGACGTTCGAGTACATCTTTGGTGACGGCTCTCGTGCGAGCGGCATGACGCTGCTGATGCTCGCAATGGCCAATGGCCCCGAGGGGCTGGCCGAGGCGCTTCTGCGGCGCGGTGCAGATGTCTCGTTGCAGCACAGCAACGGCGGCACCGCGCTGAGCCTCGCCGCCGCGAACGGCCGCGAGAAGCTGGTCGAGCTGGCTTTGCGGCACGGCGCGGAGATCGATCAGAAGAACAACAACGGCGTCACTGCGCTGATGAGCGCCGCCTACAAAGGCCGAGAGCGGGTTGTCGACACGCTGATCCGGCACGGCGCGGAGATCGACCTGCAGGCCAACGACGGCGACACCGCCCTGATTTTCGCCGCCTACTACGGCCATCCCGCCGTGGTGCTTCGATTGCTGCGGGCGGGCGCAGATTCGACGCTGTGCACTACGGAGGGCAAGACCGCGCTGCAGTACGCCAAGCAGGAGGGCCACGCCGAGTGCGTGCGCGCCCTCAAGGAGCATGCGACGGCCAAGGCGGCGGCAGAGAAGGCGGCGAAGGAGGCGGCGAGGGCTGCGGGCGCGGCAGAGAGGGAGGCGCAGAGGGCGGCGGAGGAGAAGGAGGCGGCGCGGCACGCCGACGAGCTGCTGGCGGAGGTCGAGGCGGAGAAGCGCGCCAAGGGCAAGAAGGGCAAGAAGAAGAAGAAGGGTGGAGGGGCGGGCGCGGCGGGGCCGTCGCAGGAGGCGGAGGAGGGCACCGAGGCGCCGTTGGAGGCAACCGCAGCCGAGGCCGCAAAGAAGGCCGAGGAGGAGAGAATGATGAGGCTTCTCGAGAAGTGTCACGAGGAGAGGATCCGGTTCGGCATCACGGCAGAGAGCCAGGCGGCGGCGTCGGCAGAGGTGGCCGATGCGGTGCGCTTGGACGCTGCGGCGGACGAGGCGGAGGAGGAGGCGGAGGCGGACAAGGCGGAGGAGGTGGCTGCCGTGGCGGCGCTGGCGGACGCCGAGGTGGCGAGGGCGGAGGCCAGGGCGGCGCATGCGGAGGCCAGTGCGGCGCATGGAGAGGCCAAGGCTGCGTTTGAGAAGATCAAGGCGTCGCTAGAGGCGGCGGCGGCGGCGCTGAGCGGGACCGGGTCGGCGCTGGAGGGGAGCGAGACGGCGCTGGAGGGAAGCGAGACAGCGCTCGAGGAGGCGGCGGCCGCTGCGGAGGCGAGGGGTGCCGCTGCGGCCGCGTCAATGGCCAGGGCGGTTGCAGCCAGGATGGCGGCGGATGCGGCCCAGGAGCGCTCCTAGAGAGTTGCTCCTGCTGAGAGGCCACGGCCGCTGAGACTCAACATTGCTTGTGCGCACGCGCGCTGCCTCACTCAGCGCGGCGCGGGCGGGGAGTTATTGTGTGCGGGTTGTGTCTGGGAGGGAGGGAGTGGGGGCGCAGGAGCATGTCTGCTCACCCACGTGCACTGGGCCTTGCACTTTGAATGCCGTGGGGCGCTCCTGCCCGTGTCGGTGTCCGGGCGTGGAGATGCGATGGTTGCCCCCCCTTGCCCCACCACTTTCGACTTTGTGTGTGTGGAGACCTTATCTTACCTGGGTCCTGGCGAGAGTACTTTTTTTCAGTCCGGTGTCCCGTATTTCTTGCAGCTCGGCGGGCGGTACACGTGGGAGGCATCCGCGTGCACGAGCTCGGCCATAACCTCGGCGCTCGGGCTGCACCACTCGGGGCTGATGGACGTCGACGGCAACGCGCTCTACGAGTACGGCGACTACTCGGCGGTGATGGGCTCGAGCGCGCGCACCAACTGCCCGGGCTTCGCGATGCCCAACCTGATCACGCTCGGCTGGCTCGAACGCAACACGCACACGCGCGACTGGGGCGGCGCGGCCATCGTCGCCATCTCCGACCTTCGCGTCGACCCCTTTGCCTCCGGCTCCGCGGGCGGCGCGCTCGCGGCCGGCCGCGCATACGGCGTGCGCCTCCCCGTGGCGGGATCGAACATGGCCGTGTGGGTCTCGTACCGCACGGGCGCAGGGCTCGACGCCACCCTCTCGAGTGAGGTCAAGGGCCGGCTCTCGGTCCATTACGCGCCCGCCAGTGGCGAGCGCAACACGCTCACGTATGCCCTCGGCTTCCCTGCCGTCGGCACGCCCTTTGTGGTCCGGCCGCAGCGCGCGTGGGCCGCCTGCTCGAGCGGCGGATGCGTGCATGCGCTGCAGATGTGCACCGCCGGCGCCACCGAGGCGATGGTCGCTCTCGTCGTCGAGGACTCGGACGACGCCGCCATCGCCGCCGCGCAGCGCCTGTACGCCATAACCTCACGACTACCACCCTCACCACCGCCGCCGCCATCGCCGCCGCCGCCGCCGCCATCGCCGCCGCCGCCGCCATCGCCGCCGCCGGCGCCGCCATCGCCGCCGCCGCCGCCATCGCCGCCGCCGCCGCCGCCATCGCCGCCGCCGCCGCCATCGCCGCCGCCGCCGCCGCGCTCGCCGCCTTCGCCGCCGCCGCCGCCATCGCCGCCGCCGCCACCGCGCTCGCCGCCTTCGCCGCCCTCGCCGCCCTCGCCGCCACCGTCTCCGCCGCCTTCGCCTTCGCCGCCGCCGCCGCCGCCCTCGCCGCCGCCGCCGCCATCGCCGCCGCCGTCGGAGCCGCTGCCGCTGCCGCCAGAGCCACCTTTGCTGCCTCCGTACCTTCCTGGCGAGGCGCCTGCCCCACCGCCGCCACTTCCGCCACCAGCCTGCTTGGCTGCACGAGGACCAGCAGAGGTGACGGGGGATCTTGAATGGGGGGAGCCAGTTCCTGACGGCCAGCCGAACAATCACCGCCGGGATGCAGTTGTGGTTTAATCGCAATCAATACACCATCCACGCTGGTACCGTCGACCCGTGCGCCGACGGGCTGGAGTGGCGGGCGCTCGGCGTCAATGGTGCGGCATCCTCTGCGTCGCCCACCTTGCTGGAAGCGGGCACCCTCTACTTTTGCTCGTACTCCAGGGATGGTCGAGTATGCAGATGGCACCGCCCTCCCAACTCGTTGGCCAGAGGATGGCTCTGCGCCTGTGGTGGAGACAGTGGGCAGCAGGACCGCGACCTGACAAAGGATTTTGTCGGCCGGTGGAACGGGAACGGACAGGCGTACGACGGATGGGACTTGCTTGTCGACGCCTTCCAAAGCAACGCGGATGGCAATCAGTGGTGGTCCTGCTACTATAAGTACTTTGCGCAGGGAGAAGGCTACACGCCGAGCATGGACGCTGGTATGCAGTTCATCACGACGAACAGGGTCGGCTGGGCTTTCAGCTCGGGGCTGCCGTTGCCATCACCACCGCGGCCACCGCCATTGCCACCGCAACCGCCATCGCCATCGCCGCCGCCATCGCGGCCGCCGCCGCCATCGCCGCCGCCGCCGCCGCCATCGCCGCCGCCGCCGCCATCGCCGCCGCCGCCGCCGCCATCGCCGCCGCCGCCGCCATCGCCGCCGCCGCCGCCGCGCTCGCCGCCTTCGCCGCCCTCGCCGCCCTCGCCGCCACCGTCTCCGCCCTCGCCGCCTTCGCCGCCGCCGCCGCCGTCTCCGCCCTCGCCGCCGTCGCCCCCTCCGTGGTTCGCACTTGCTCCGGACTGGCTGGGCCTCACACGAGGGGAGGATGTGATCGGCGTCAGCAGCCTGCTATGCTTCCTCATTGCCTTTGGAGCGCTCACTTACTTGGCTGTGGCGGAGTCGCCAAACGCTTCGGGTCGGATCGCGGCGATCGTCGGGCAAGATATCCCGGATCCTTGGGCGAAGGCAATACACGCCGTCGCGGGCCTGCCCCTCTTGTTTTGGACGTTCGCCGCTCCAACCATCTTGTTCGTTTCCTCCTCGGGAGACGCGACCCTGACGAAGCCCATCGTAGCGGATATACTTCGCGTCGCTGTCTTCGTCACGGCCCTGCTCAGCCCAATCGTCGTGTGCCTGACAGCTGTTGGCTTTGCCGTCGGACGTCGTCGCCGCCTTCCAACCTTTCCGAGGAACCGGCTCCGGCTTTGGTCACGTATCAACTTGAGACCACTGGGTCTTTGTGCTTCTTGGTGTCGTGTTCCTGCTGTTCTGTGCGATGCCAACCATCGGCTTGGGCTTTCTGTTTGGGGCCGAGCCGCACATCTTCAGTTGGTCTATTCCCTTGAAGTTGCTCGGTCTCTGGCCGTCCTTACGGGGTGTGGACCCTGAGTTGACCAGGGGTTGTGCGCCGGGCCCTCCTGCTCGGCTCCAGCGAGTAGACAAGTCTTGTCATCAACAGAGTAGAAGGATCTGACCTCAGGGCCGATGTGACCAAGCGCTGGTAGCGTGGTTTTACCTCACACCCACGGTCTCACAGTGTGCCGGCAGTCGCCGAGCAGTGTCGCTCACACAAGCCGCAGCACAAGTGACTGAGGGCCAGTGAGGGCGAGCCCATCGCTGTCACAGCTGTGACAGCCGCACAGTAGGCTGTGTCAACTGTGCAGAGTGTGTGAGCAGCAGAGGAGCTGCTCTCCAGGCTTCTGTCGCAAAGAGCTGCATGCCACCGAAAGCGCTGTCGAGGTTCGCCGAGCGCGGCGCAGGTTGGAGGAAGCCGCCACCGACGAGCGCGTTGGAGTATTCACTCCGGACAAAGACGGCCGCACGCACACGAGCTGCGGTCGTGCGGCCGTCATAGCGGCGAGGCGCGGGACCGTCTGTGGCGAGGTGGGTCGCGTCCTCCGATTTCCTCAACTCACGGTCCGCTCCCTCTATCTACATGATCGCCACGGCGGCTTTGTGCACGAAGCTCGTGCGAGCCGGACTCGTGGTGTGGTGGATACTCGTGTACCCTCAATACGATTGACGCGGCGTCCCGCCCGTGCCGCCCACACCGAGGCGTCCTGCGCCCGATTGAGCGGCTTCCGTGGCCCCGTCCGTGGAGAGAGGGTGCCTGCGGCTCCCCGGCGAGGCGCTGGACCGATCCTGTCGCTCTGCGCCTCCGCAATCCTTAGATCTTTGGTACGATTGTGAGCGCCGCCGCTCATAGTCCTATATCAAGATGTAGGTTGTAGCGTGTAGCGAGCGCTACTCTGCTCGCAATCGGTCCAATCGGACACATACGGAAGCGGAGATCGTAGAACTTTGTGTGAGGGGAAAATACGGTTCGCTACCGGAGAGAGGCATGCACTCTAGGGATTACATGCGAGCTGTCAGCCGAGCTCCGCGGCGAGCTCGGCATCCAGCGCCGCCTCGAGCGCCGGGTCCAGCCTTGGGCCTGGCCGCGACTCGGCCTCTACCCGGTGGGGAGGAGGCGCGGGTTGCGCGGGGCGGTCGGGAGGCGCAGCGAGGAACAAGCTCCAGCAGAGCTCGCCGAGCGACGGAACCGAGACGAGGGACATGGCGGCCTACGTGGTGAAAAACGTTGCATGTCTGACTAGTCGCGATCTCTGTCTGCCTGTCCGTTCTCGACTGTCCGAGGCGTGTGATCTGGGCCCGGGGTTGTCTTTTGCGTGAATGCGCCAACCTGGGGGCGGGAATACAGCATTGTGCAGTGTAAGAGCACCGCGTGAAGACGAGGGGTGCGAAGACAGCGAAGACAGCGGAATACGGCGGTCCTGTCGAGCGCTAGCTGGGAGACAAGAGCACGATCTTCTGCTTCTAGACCTGGACACCTCACCCAAGGTCGCGCCGCCGCCACCAGGGCCGCCGCCGGTAGGGCCGCCGCCGTTTGGTGCGGTCGCCTGCTGCGCGGAGCCGTTTGGCGTGGCGGCGGGCGGCTGCCCTGCGGGGTCGGGCAAGACCCACGCCGGCAGCTTGATCAGCTTTGGAATCAGCGTCGCCAGCGGCACCGCCGGCGGCGCGGCGCCCTTTCCGTTTCCGCCGCCGTTGTTTCCGCCGCCGTTGCCGCCGTCGTCGTGGGCTCTGTCCGGCGGCGGCGCGGGCGGCGCGACAAGGGCGCGGAAGTGCCCGTCGAGGGCGGCGAAGGCGGCGTCGAGCCTACGTGCTGAATACGCCGACATCAGGGCGGGAGGACGGTACCGTGCAGAGCACGCAGAGCACTGTGTGAAGACGAGCGACAGACGCAGAGTGAGTAATGTCCAGACAGATACGGGGAGATACGGGGAGATACGGGGAGATACGGGGAGATACGGGGAGATCTTCCGCTTCTAGGGCGGCGAGCATGTCGGACAGGGCGGCGTGGAACTGCTCGCCGCTGCACGCCGACCGCGACTCGGAAGCGAGCGTCGCTAGCTGCGGGTCGCCTCCGCCTCCGCCTCCGCCTCCGCCTCCGCCTCCGCCTCCGCCTCCGCCGGTGGGGGCTGCAGGGTCGTCGAGTCGCGGCTCTTGCAGGAACGCGTGCGCGATCTCCCCAGATCTCGATCTCCCCAGATCTCGCGGCTCTTGCAGGAAGGCGTGCACGGGCGGCGTGTCTTCGCTGTCGTGCGTCCCCTCGAGCTCGTCGCGTACCGCCGCGACGATGGCGGAGAGCTCGTCTGCCGACAACGCCGCGTCGAGAGGCAAATCCGCCACACGCGCCTCAGCGGCCCGCCTGACCCGCGCCAGCAGCGGCGCAAAGCCGGAGGAGCAGAGATGGTCAGCGGAGAGGAAGGCGAGCTTGGCCGCCCTGCTCAGCGGCTCGCCTAGCGCGCCCGCGCAACGGTCGGGCGACGCCCGAGGCGCCCGTGCTCTCGGGGCCGGCCCCGCTGTTCCCTAACTAATTCTCGAGCATGTCTTTTCTCGGGCCCGGCAAGCACGCCTCCGCTCGCTTCCCGCTCGGCGAGGTAGTGGCGCGCGACGATGTTGAGGCGGACGCGCAGGCGGAGCGCGAGGAGGGCGAGCACGTACACTGACCCCACCGCCCGCGCGAAGCCGAGCACCTTGAGCTCGCGCCACCCGCCGCTGCCGTCTGCCTCGCTCCCCTCGGCGCGCATCCGGGCGCGGACTGGCTTCGGGTCGAGTTGGCTCTGGACCTGCGCGCGCAGCGCCGCCACATGCCGCTCGAGTAGCGCATCGCATTCGCGCTGCGTCACGCGGAAGTGCTCGTGCAGCCGCTCCTCACTGCGCCGCGTAGCAGCGGCGCCGCCGCCGCCGCCGTCTGCCGCGGCGGCCCCGAGAAGCTGCTCGAGCAGGAGCTCTTCGAGGCTGCGGCCGCGCCGCCACAGTCGGTAGGCGGTGTACGCGCCCGCAGCCGCCACAGAGACGACGGCGACAGAGCGCTTGTGTCGCCAAAGCCATCGCACCAACCCCATGGCTTTTCGCTCAACCGCTGCAGGCCCAAAGGGCCCGGGGGGCGCCCCCCGGGCGGGGGGCCCGGGAGGGGCGGAGGGGGCCATGCGTTGTTCTCGAGGTTCTCGAGGTGGATATGCTTTTCCCGCGTTGGGTACCATGCGTTGTGAGAAGAATCAACTGCACCAGGGCACCCTCCTTAAAGGCGATGGGGTCTAGATTTGGAGCGCTCGCCGAAGAGGAGTAAGACAAAATAGCGCCCGTGATTGCCTGCTCGCTGCCCGCACTCACAGACTCCATAGACCATACCCGAAAGAAAGAGAGAGGAGCTAGCTCCAGCAGGAGAGCTCTGGGCCGGCGCGGGGGCCCCAGAGGGTGTCCATGCGGGGGGGGCGATGGGGTCCCATGGCCCGCCGCAGGCGCCGATTTTTTTGGGGGGGGGGGGGGTTGGCGATTTTTTACTTCTTTATGTTTTCATGGGAATTCGGCGTACCTGCGGCCATGCTATCACGCCTTGCGACAGCCTGTCGGCGCTGCTGACCGTGCCCTGATGCACAATTGATCACCTGCATAGCTCGCGGCCTTAGTATCAAGCATTCAGTGACGACCTGATCGTACGGCCAGTAGGAAGGTGTCCTTCCATCGTGTGCACGCTTCTGACGCAATGCGCGTCGCCTCGGATTGGCTGCTGGCACTCTCGAGGCTATGCCTACACAGCCTCGCGCGCATGGGCAGTCAAGAGGGACCACGCACCTTCTCAGGACAGCGCCGGTGCCTCTCTCTTGGACCGGCAAACGTGGTGGTCTCGTGTCACCGATGTGGGACCAGTGCGGCATCGCGCCATCGACAGCTCTGAACTGCGCCTCACCACTGACCGGGAAGGCCGCCAAGTGGGCCAGCACAGGTCGCACATTGTGGCAGCAGTCAGCAGTGCATGGCTGATAGCTAGAGCAGCAGCGTCAGGGTCGCAGGGTCGGATCGTGTCAAGCCTCTCGCCCGGCCGGCCGCGTGCAGACGTCGGCCTGTCTGCTGTGGAGTGATCTGTCGGCGGTCAGTACGACCGATCAGGTCGGAGTTTTCTGATGGTTGGAGGGTCTATCTGTATGTACTCCTCGAGATCTCTCCAAATCTTCCCTCTACTTAACCGTACTTAATCGGGAAGTTGGTGCTAATAGAGACTAATAGAGCCGGAGCCCCGTTTCCGCACTGCTGTCTGCTGTGCGCGGCGCACGGTGTGGGCCGGGGGCCCCCGCGCCACCCCAGAGCAGGAGAGGTGACGAGGGAACTGAGGTAGTGGGGAAGGCAGCCTCGATCGCCACCCAGTCGGTACGAAATAACGACAAGACCAGGGCAAGGGCAAGGGCAGAGGAGCGAGATAACGAAGAAGCAGCAACCAGCAAACCCGAGGCCGAGCGGAATGCCGTTTTGCCGAAACCGCGCGCCGTTTCTTTTATACATTATCGTTGTTGGACAGTATCCTGTTCCTGCTCACATGACCGCCATCCCCGAGAGCGTCTCGTACGAGGACGGCGCCACGCGCACGCCGCCAAGCGGCCAGCGCGCGGGACGAACCGCTCCGCTCCACACACTCGCACGTACAAGTGGGCGGGGTGGAGGAGGGGGGGGGGGAGGGGGGCGGACGGACGGGGAGGCGCTCAGACGCCCATCCGCTTCCACGCCTGCTTCACCTTGTCCGCCGCGACGAGCGTGATCATCGCGTGCGGCGCGATGCGGAAGTAGTAGGTTGGGAAGCCGGCGTAGAAGCGGAGCGGCCCGCCCGCGCGCAGCGTCTGCAGCGCGCAGTCGGCAGACGACGCGTACTGCAGCCGGCCGGCGGCGTCCGGCTTTTGCTTTTGGATCTGCGTCTTGACGTAGTCGAAGGGGAGCGAGAAGGCGCTCGCAAAGAAGCCGGCGATGGCGGAGGCGGAGAAGATGAGCGCGTTGCCCTCGAGCCCCGCCTGAGAACAGTGCCGTTCCTTGTGAGAGCTGCTCGTCGGTGGCTGATGCGAATCGGGCCTCGGCCGGGCGGGGAGGGGGGGAGAGAGGGGAGGGGAGAGGGGCGGGGAGGGGGGGGGAGAGGAGAGGAGGGGAAACGAAGAGAGGGGAGGGGAGAGGCGAGGCGGGGGCAGGGGAGGCGAGGAGGGGAGAGGGGAGGGGAGGGGAAGGGAGGGGAGAGGGGAGGGGAGAGGGGCGGAGGGGAGGAGGTGCTTCTACATCTCCTCTCTCTCCGCCTATCTCCGCCTGCTTGAGGTGCTTCTTCGCCTCCGTGTTGCCGCCCAGCATCCCGAGGTTGAGGCCCATCGCCCGCGTCGCCGTCGGGCCAGCTCCTGCGCCGTGGGAGGGAGCACCGCCTCAACGGCTTCGTTCATGACTCGCTGCTACGTGGTGCTCCCGCCAGCGCGGGGGCGAGAGTGCGGCCTCGGGTGTAGAGTACTACTCAGCGCACCGCCGTCACTTCACCACGGCTACGAGTACGGGCGGGATATGCGGCTGACTGCTGCCGACGGCAGCCGAATGCGCGTCTCTCGGTGCTAGGCGGACTTGAGATCTGGGGAGATATGGGGAGATGCGGGGAGATGTGGAACCTTTGAGAAGGCCGAGCGGGCCCTCGTGCTTCACGATCGACAGCAGCGCAGAGACCACCGACGAGTAGCCGCGCCTGTTCACAGCTGCAGGTGTGAAGAGACGCTGTTCACAGTTCCTTGAGACCACCGACGAGTAGCCGCGCCTGTTCACAGCTGCAGGTGTGAAGAGACGCTGTTCACAGTTCCTTGAGACCACCGACGAGTAGCCGCGCCTGTTCACAGCTGCAGGTGTGAAGAGACGCTGTTCACAGTTCCTTGAGACCACCGACGAGTAGCCGCGCCGCTCGGCGGGCGGGAGCATCGAGTCGGCCTTTGGGGGGGGGGGGGGGTAGTTGAGCGTTTAAGAGAGGGCGTGTGTGTGTGTGTGTGTGTGTGTGTGTGTGTGTGTGTGTGTGTGTGTGTGTGTGTGTGTGTGTGTGCGTGCGTGTGCGTGTGTGTGAGTGTGAATGTGCGACGGGGCGCCGCCTGCATGCGCACGAGGGAGAGGTCGGCTGGGTTGCCCACCACCGCAGCGATGCCGCCCGCCGCGAGCGCGCACAGCGCCTGTCCTCACAGCACCGCGTGGAGACGAGGGGCACGAGTGCTGTGAAGACAGCGGGATGAAGACAGCGGGATGCGGTCGAATGCGGCGGAGTTCGCGTCCTCTCGGGACCCAGCTGGAGTACAAGAAGATACGTCTTCCGATTTCTAGGCGAACAGCGCTAGTGGAGATACGGGGAGACCATGGGAGATGTGGGTAGATGTGGGGAGATGTGGGGAGATGTGGGAGATGCGGGCGCCGTCTGGTGGAGCGGCAACGGCTTGCCGCCGTTTGCTTCCTTGGCCTTGTCGGTAAAGACGTCATACAAGCCGAGCCTGTCTGCCCGGGGGCGGGGCGGGGCGGGGCGGCCGGCACGGTGGGGCGGAGGATAGGAAAGGAGAGGCGGGAGAGGAATGAGGCGGGAGGTGGAGGGGTGGGGCGGAGGAGGCGAGGAGAGGCGGGAGGTGGAGGTGGGGCGGAGGAGGAGGAGAGGAGAGGCGGGGAGGGCCGGGGTGGGGCGGAGGAGGAGGAGAGGCGGGGGGTGGGGCGGGTGAAGCGCTCCTGCTGCCGGTGTAGACGACTTGGCGGGTGAGCCCAGCAGATAGGCCTGCGTAGAGCGAGGCGACGCCCTCCTCGGCGATCATCTTGGAGGCGATGCCGACGGGCGAGGCGGCGGCGCCGGAGGCCGCATTCAGCTGAATCCGCACCTTGATCATGTCCATCGGCTCTGCGTGGGGCGGAGGGGTGGAGGCGTGACGTGGGTTGTGCTCCTACCGAGGCAATGTGGGAGCGCTTCTGGGCGACACGAGGCAATGTGCTTCTGGGCGGCACGAGGGATGTGGGAGTGCTTTTTGGGCGGCACGCACGAATGCAGCACGTCGAAAAGCAGCCCGCGATCGAGCCGGTGAGGAAGGGTTTGGCCGCAGTGAGGACGGATTTTGCCTCCTGTTTTGGCGGTGCCGCAACGATCTGCGCACCCGTGAATACGGTCGTGTTTTCCGTGCGGAAGGTGTTGAGAACAGGCATTGTCGAGGCTATGTCGAGGCTATCAAAGGGATAGATGAACTGCGCCGTGATGTCGCCGAGCTAGCTTTCAACCCCCCACAAACTCTTTTTCTTTTTGCTGGGCCTTTGGTTTCAACCCCCGCCGCCGTGAATTCTATCGACTACATTGTGTTGGGGCAGCTCCCGGCAAACGTGCAGCGCCAGCCTCGACATGCTGGGCGTCCCGACCGACGTGCACGTGGTCCAGCGCGAGATCTGGAAAGAGTTGAGTTCTGTGTGTACGTGAAAACGCGGACCGCACGGTGTATAACGTTAACGAGAGTCGTGTATGATCACCGCGCGCTCTGCAAGCCAAGGAATCTCGAAGAAGCTGATTCCTTAAACGAAACAGAGGTGACAGCATTTGCCCTATTGCAGGTATTCAAGCAAGAGTGTATGCAAACAGCCAAAATGTATGCGAGAGGCGGCGACATCACAGATTGCATTTTGCTGGCGGCACTGAAGTACCAAGCGCGTACGTTTTTTGACTTAAGTGACTTAGAAGAAAAGGTAGCTCATGCAAGGGCAAGCATCAAGCATGGCATGGTCGAGGGGGCAGTCGAAGACGGCGACGAAGATAGCAGCCCCGATGACGACGAGAGCAGCAGTGTCGATGACGATGGGAGGAGTGACACTCGCTCGAGAAGGCAGCTGCAACAAAGAAGAAGACAACAGCACGCCTGCAGAAATTGACGAATTGGTCAGGCATGTTGATTCCGTAACTGAGACGTGGTCTCAAGTGGCATCCGACAGACCCAATTCAGATGTTTGTGAAGCGTATCATCTCAAAGGTTGAGGACGTCGCTTGATGTGCCCCCCCCCCCCCCAAACTCCCACCCCCTATTTTGGACACAGCGGTGGGGTCTTAGACGTGTTTGGGTGGTCTGGGAACCCGGGAAGGGGTGGCGGGTGCATTCAGCATTGCGGGCAAAGAGCTAAAAGTCATTTTATTAAACTACGATCGTGCCGAGCCGAGCGCGTCTCTCCCCACTCTCGAATCATTCGGCGGAGCATGTGATGATCGGCGAGGCAAGTGTGCTGGAGCTCCTCGCCCGTCATCGGGCTCGTCGACTTGGTCGCGAGCCAGCGCTCGATCGCCGACCGCTCGTAAGCATGCCCGTCCGCCGCCATTACCGGGTTTCTCATGACCTCGGTCGTGATCGGGCAGATGAAGTCGGCCGGCGGCTCCTCCTCTTCTACCGATAGCGGCCTCTCTGGAGGCAAAGAGGACAATGCTTGCTCGTCAGGCGCCCCCCTCTTCTCCACCAGCCTCGCGCTCTCCTTGAGCGCCGCCGCCAACTCCGCCTCCTCCGCCGCCACCAGCGCTGCCTCATCCTCGGGCTCTTGAGACGGCCCAGCGCCGCCTCTGCCACCCTTCCCCTTCTTCTTCTTGCCCTTCTTCTTCTCCTTCTCCTTCTCCTTCTCCTTCTTCTCCGCCTCCTCCTCCGCCAGCAGCGCATTGGCATTCCGCAGCGCCTCCGCCGCCGCCCTCTGCATGTGCATGTTGTCGGCGGCAGGCAACAAGTCGTCTTCCCGGAGGTTGTTGGCGAAGCACACGTACTGCGAATTTAGGAAGTTGTACGCCCAGTGGAGCTGGTGTGAGAAAGCGAACCCGTGTTCAAGGGCGGCGTGGAAGACGCGCCGTTCCTTGTAGGACGCTTCGGCGTCGAGTTCAAAGCGGAGTGGACCGATGCGCACTGTGTTCCTCGCGACGGTCATGCTACCCCCGCTCATCCTCGCGCGGCTCGCGATGGCGGCGAGTTCCATAGGATTGATGCTGCAAAAGGTCGTGAAGGTGACGTCGTTCTCTGCTTTGACTGTCATACTGAACAGATCCTGACCCTGTGATGCCATGACCGCCATGACCATCGCGGGGTCGTCGACGAACCGTGAATCGTTATCGTTGGCCCGCCTCAGCATGCGCTGGTGCATGCGCTCGTACGCTCGCACGACATGCATGCCTACTTGATGTCGCCGAGAGGAGCTCAGAGCGGCTGCAGAATTCTTTTTCAGTGTATGTAGCTCTTACGAACATACCCGTAGGTGAACTGCTGACAGGGTTTGCGATGAGGAGCGATCCGAACGTGGTATTCGGGTGATCAGATCACTACCGCCGAAGCGCAAGCGCTTGGAGCAAGGGAACTGCCACGTATGGGTCCCAGACTAGCACCCCACCTCGCGGGCCGACGTTCTGGCCCAGCAAGGCTGCTGCGGAGCACTCGGGGCCGATGTTCTGGCCCAGCGAGGCCGCTGCGGGGCACCCGGCGGCTCGGTTCGCTCATCAGCGCAAACTCGGTCGAGCAGAAAGTAAGGTGTGTGTGTAAAGGCGGCGCGGCACGATAAGGGTCGGCGGTAAGGCGGCGCGGCGGCAGCAGGCGGCAGGCAGGACATCGGACGGCGGGACATACGGCGCGGCGGGCGCGGCACTGTAGGAGCGGCGGTACGGCGGCACGGCGGTAACGGACGGCAGGGGGGGCGGCAGCAATAATATCGTTGGCCGAAGCCTCGTTGGCCGAAGCCTCGGTGGCCGAAGCCTCGGTGGCAGAAGCCTCGGTGGCCGAAGCCTCGGTGGTCGAAGCCTCGGTGGCACGGAGGAAGGAGCGGCACGGTAAGGAACGGTGGCACGACGGCAGACCACAGCGGCGAAGGAACGGCGGAGCATTTCGGGCGGGAGGGTGAGGCGAGGGTGGCGGCGGTTCGGATCACGAGGAGGTACAAGAAAGTCGGGCGCGGGCGGGCGGGGTGGCGGCGAGGCGGCGGGAGGGTGACGGGCGAGGGGGGTGGCGGGTTGGATCACGAGGAGGTAGAAAGTCGGGCGCGGGCGGGCGGGGTGGCGGCGAGGCGGCGGGAGGGTGACGAGGCGAGGGGGGTGGCGGGTTGGATCACGAGGAGGTAGGAAGTCGGGCGCGAGCGGGCGAGGTAGCGGCGAGGCGGCGGGAGGGTGACGAGGCGAGGGGGGTGGCGGGTTGGATCACGAGGAGGTAGAAAGTCGGGCGCGAGCGGGCGAGGTAGCGGCGAGGTAGGGGTGAGGGTGACGGTGGTGAGGGAGGCGGTGGGCTGGGTGGTGGTGGCAAGGGCGACGATGGCGTGGGCGGTGGCGGCGAGGGTGGCGGCGTCGAGGGCGGCGGTGGCGAGGGCGGCGACGGCGAGGCGGTGGTGGTGAGGGCGGCGGCAGCGACAGTGGCGGCGGGGAGGGTGATGGCGGGCTTGGTGGCGGCGAGGGCGGCGGCGGAGGGTGGCGAGTCGGCTATAGGGAGGCGGCGTGCTGGGCGGCGACATTGGCGTTGGCTTTGCGCTTCCTGCCGGAGGAGGGCTTGGGCGGGGGCGGTGGCGCCGGCCTAGCAAGGGGGGTGGCGAGATCGGCAGTGGCGAGGCGTTGCTTTCGCACTAGCAGCACCATGATGGAGCGGAAGAAGTCGGAGCGGCGTCTGGCGGTGAGCTGGCCGGAGCCGCCCGCGGCGCGCTCGGCGGCCATTGAGTTGGCGAACAGGGAGGAGAGGAAATCTCGGGAGGCGGGCGGGCCGATGCCGCCGAGGGTGGTGACGACGATAGGGAGGAAGGCGCGTCCCAGGCCGATGCAGCCGGCCAAGTGTTTCGCGTTCTTCTCCCGGGCTCTCTCGTCGATGGTGGCAGCGGCGTCTTTCGCGGCGGTCTGCAGGTGGCTCGGCAGGAGGGGGCAGAGGCGGGAAACGTCGACGGTCATGACGGCGGTCGCGGCGGAGCCCGCGTAGACGGTTCGGTTTGCAAACGACAGCACGGCGTCGATTTTCTTGCCGGCGGCGGTGGAGGAGCCGAGGCCCTTCTCGAGGTGAGCGGCGCACCCGGTCTCTCGCATGGCGGTGGCGGCGATCAGGCGGACAATCAGATCGTGGAGGCGGATGCTGTGGCCGCCGACGCCGCACATCGTGTAGTGGTGGCCGAGAGAGTGGAGGCACAGCAGCTTTGCGTTCGGGAAAGGTCTGTGCGGCGGATTGTGTGTGCACTTCTTGTTGCAGGATGCAAAGGGGAGGGCGGCGGAGGTGGCGAGCGACGGAAACGGCACGCCGAGCCGGTACAAGTAGAGGTAGGTGGTCTCGGCGTCGGAGAGGGCGTGCGCGTCGGACACGGAACACATCGTGAAGAGGAGGTGGGAAGGGGGCACGGCGGCGTGGCGGAGGCGGGCGAAGGCGAGTGGGTGGAGGGAGGGGTGGGCGAGGGCAGTGTTGAGTTCCTCGGTGGCGAGCAGTCGGCTGAAGCGGCTCTGCGATCGCATGCCGGAGAGGAGGTGGAGGCGATGGAGGGACGGGGAACCGCTTGCGTCGTTGAGCGTGGCTCGAAGCGTGGGGCGGGCGGCGATGGGGCAGTCGGCGAGGGGGAGGGCGGAATATGCGGCGGTGGATGTGACGCGGTGGAAAACGTTGTAGGCGTCGCGGAGGATGAGGCTCGGGCAGGTCGCCCAATTCGATGGGTCCTTGACGAAGGTGGCGACGGCTGGGTCTCGCCTGTGGATGGGTAGCGTGGAGGCCAACGAGGCGAGGTAGGCGGCGGGCGAGACGCGGGCGGGGTCGTCGAATCCGATGCCGCCGGCAGATAGCGCCTGGAAGAATTGGAAGTGGGAGGCCATCTCGGGAGGGGAGGAGGCGACGGTGCCGGCTGGCAGGGCGAGTGTCCGTTCAAAGGCGTGGAGGATTTCGCGGCGTAAGTCGTCTACGAAGGCGGAGATGATGGAAGGGGGGAGGTAGCGCAGGAAATGGCCGAAGCGGCAAGTCGGTCGGCAAGAGATGGCGAGCAGGAGGAGTCGAGGCTGCATCTTGATGGGTAGGTTGGTGGCGCGGACTAGTACTTGACGGTATCGGTCGATGTCGGTTGCGAGTATGCTGGGCAGCAGGTTGATGGCGGCGACAAGATGTTGACCGCCAAAGTTGAAGTGCGAGTCGGTGAAGGTGGTGCCCTGCGGGAAGAGGTGAGGGTAGTCGCAGGGTCGGAGACGACTGGTGGGCGGGGCGGTCGGAGCTGATGGCGGTCGAGGCAACCATACCCACCAATCGAGCCGCGCTACCACTCGAAAGATGAGATGCAGCGCTTCTACTCGGCGGCGTTGCGCGGCATGCAGTGTGATTGCCAAGGGAGACTCGCGACGCCCGACGATCCCGGAGCATACGCGCGTCATTCTTTCCGTGCGAGAGCCGCGCGAGTGCCGCCCGAGCCGCGCCCTCCTCTGCGCCGCTGCTCGCTCGAGTGCTGCCGGTGCGACGACGTGCAGCATGAGCTGCCTCCAGCGAGCGCAGATGCTGGAGTGGCTGCGGTTGCCAACTACATTGCTGCGCGGAGAGCGGAGCTGGCGCGCCAGTCGCAGCGGGAGCTGCAGAGACGAAAAGCAGAGATCGCCGAGGAGAAGCGGAAGCAGGAGCAGGACCAGAAGCGGAAGCAGGCTGCGGCGGATGCGCGGAAGCGAAAGCGCGAGCGCGAGGACGAGCTGATTCGGCTACAGCTCGAAGAGAGGCACGAGCGGCTGCGAGAGAAAGAGCGAGCGAGGCTGCGCGCGAGATACGGAGATGCATGGAGCGAGGGCGCTCCCGAGGTGCCCTGTGCTGTCGCTCTGTCCGTGGAGAGGGAGGGGGAGGGCTCTATCGAAGGGCGTAGCTGCGGACCGAGTTCCGGGCCCGCAGAGGAGCCTTGCTCGGAGGGGCCTCTCTACGCTCTCGGCCTCCCTCCTGGGTTTGACGACAGCGTGGTGCCTAGTGCTTGCTGAGCAGATACTACGCTATGTGGTACTGTGGAAACTTAAATTTCCTCCATTGTACCCATGCGGAGCCTTTTATTATGGTTTGTGATCGTTTTGTGCCTCTTGTTGGTGTCCAGTCCGAGCCTGGCTGTTCTTCACCTTTCTACCTACCTACCTGCCTCTAAGCAAACACTGCCCCGCACAAACGTGGTCACGTGCTTACCGCACACGGCGTTTTGCGGCTGCTTTCTCTCCTCCCCTCTTAGTGACGCTTCTCTCGTGCGGCGGTCAGTGCGCCACTCCAGGGATGCTCAGCTTTGAGCGCGTCGGCTTGGCGTGGAACCACGTGGGTTGGCCGGCAAGCGCCCCCGGGGGCGGGGCGGGCGGCTGGAGGTAGTGATCGCCCGTATCGGCCACAACCTACAGACGCATGTGGGAGACGCGCCATGTGGGAGACGCGCCCGCCAGAACAAAAGTGGGAGGCGCTTCCGACGGCGCGGCCGGCGCCTTGGCCTTCCATGCCTCGCTGAACGTGGCGCTCTCCTTTGTGCACTCGCACACGGGCTCCTTGGGGTTGGCCGCCGTCACGCGCCTGCCCGAGGCGGGGGAAGGCGCGACTTCGAAGGCCGTCGCGGGGCAGAGTCCCGAGCCGCTCCCTGCGTAAGTGCTAGAGGGTGTGGAGAGGGCGGGGCATCGGGTCTGTGCTGCGTGGAAGACGCCGCGGGGAAGGCGGGCGGCGGCGAGGGCGGCGACGAGGGCGGCGGCAGCGGCGGCGGGTGTGAGGGCGGCGGCGGCCGAGGCGACGACGAGGGCGGCGCGTGGGGGGGGGGGGGGGGGGGCTTCCATGGTGGAAACCCCCAGGGTTGGGCTGAGGGCCAGTCGCGCGCCCGTCGATAAAGGAGACGAGCAGCTCCTGTGGACATGTCTCGGACATGTCCTGGACGTGTCACGGACATGTCCGTCGACAAAGGCGACGAGCAGCTCCTGCCACAGCGCGGTCCACCTCGCCGTTGCCGCGGCGCCCGCGGCCACGGCGTGGTCCGTGAGAGTGGCAAGCGCGCCCTTCGCGTCGCCCGCCGCGAACGCCCTAGCCGCCTTGTCGTCGGCGTCCACCAGCGCCGCGGTGAGCGCGGCGTCCAGCTCCGCGCGTGCCTTGCGGACAAAACGTCTTCCAATCTCGGCCAATCTCGGCCAATCTCGGCCAATCTCGGCCAATCTCGGCTCATCTCGCGCGCCTTCCGGACGAGCGGCGCCGCGCGGTCTGCCTTGGCATAGACCTATGGAGGGGGACGGGTCCATGCAGAGAGTCGGCCAGACTCGAGGCTGAAGACGCGCGTCGCCGGCTGAGCTTGACCTGGTCAGCCACCTGTACAGCGCGCGCCCGCGTGAGAAGAGAGAGAGGACCCGCAGCCGCGGGCTGGAGGGGAGGAAGTGCATCGGAGGCGTGTCTGGGGAGGGGAGGAGTGCATCGGGCATCGGAGGCGTGTCTGGGAGGCGGGGCGTGTCTGCGACACCAAGTTCGCGAGCCACCACGCCGAATGCAGCGAGAACTCGCGCACGTTGCCTTGCAGCCCGTGGGCACGGCGGCAGGCGGCCCGCGCCGTGCAGTCTGCGTCGTCGTACGAACTGTGCACCTATCTTCCCATATCTCCCCATATCTCCCCATGTCTCGTGCAGTCTGCGTCGTCGTACACGAAGGGTGCACCGCCGACGCGCCGCCGTGCAGCGGGATCTTTGGAGCCCATGTGTGGTCGTCGGCGCCCCACCTACACACGGCGAGATTGCGCGAGATTGCGGGGAGGTTGCAGCAGATTGCAAGTTTGGTCGTCGGCACCCCACCACTGCAGCGCGCCCATCGGCTTTGGCACGCCGCGGCGCAGCTGCGCGACCCAGTGCCACGCCGTGTACTGCGTGCCGACCACCCGCTCGTTGACGTACCTGGGCGCGCAGATCGAGGTGTGGCGAGGCGGGGGTGTCTCCCCACATCTCCCCACATCTCCCCACATCTCCCCATCTCCCCACATCTCCCCACATCTCGTCGACGCACGTCTTCCCCTCGTACTCCCACGTCAGCCCGTTCCAGCGGTACGGGGAGTGCTCTGCGCCCGCCCCCACATCGGCGTAGGGGGAGAGCCACGAGTCCTCGTAGTGCAGCGAGAGGAGGCTGTGAACCTGCAGCGGCGCCCACGAACAGCCGCGTCGTGGATCAGCTGTGGTGGATTAGCTGCGCGGATCGGGCGGCCGGGCGGCCGGTGTCCGTGTCTCCTCTCCTCTCCTCTCCTCCTCCTCCTCCTCCTCCCCCCCCCCCCCCCCCTTACAAACTATGGGCTGGGTTGCGCGCGCGCGCTGCAGCGCAGCTGCACTTTCGGTCGAGTAGTGCAATGAGAGAGGCGGCGAGGCGAGCTAGTGCGGCGATGCCAGCACCTGCGCGCGCGTCAGCTTGGCCTTTGGCTTGACAAAGAGGGGCATGCGGTTCGTCAGGTTCCGCCCCTGAGCGTAGTCGAGGTGCGCGGCCGCGTCGAAGCTCGCCGGGTCGGCCACGGCGCTGAAGACGGACCACACGCGCGCCTCGCAGAAGCGTGCGCCCTCAAACGTGACCGGGTCGTAAACGTCCGAGAAGGAGAAGGAGGGGTCGTCCGCCTCGCCGTGGAAGTAGCCGTGCGCGATGGCAAAGCTGACGACGTCCGGCGCCATCAGGCAGGCCTTCTCGTCGTCGCACGGCAGGAACCGCGTGATGCGCGCCTGGTTGGCGTGCGCCATGATGTGCCCCTCCGGCACGCGCAGCGCCACCCAGAGTGCGCCCTTCTCAAACCCGCCCTTGCCGATCAGCTCCATGTACCACGCCTCGCCGGTCGTCGCGTCGGAGAGAGAGAAGCCCTCCATGTCACTCGCGTAGCCGTACGCTGCGGTGAGCGCGTGCATCACCTTGATCGCCTCGCGGGCAGTGGCCGCGCGCTGCAGCGTGATGTAGATTAGCTGCCCGTAGTCGAGAATCGTGCCGTTCCGCCAGTCCTTGCCCACGTTGGACAGCTCCGCCAGCCCGCCCAGCGTGGTCTCTCCGATTACGAGCCCCTGGCAGTTTGCGTTGCCGATGACGTTGTACGTCTCGGCCGCCTCGGGTATCTCGCCCAGCTTGATGCCCAAGTCCCAGGAGAACACCTCGCGCACAGCGCCCTTTGCGTGGTGTCCGTGCGGCCAGTGCGAGACTGCGCCGTGCAGCGCCGCGCTGTCGGCGTTATAGCCCACCATCGGGTTGCCATCGGCGGAGGCGCCGCCAGTGACGATGATGTTGCTGCAGGCGCGCGCCGTGCCGAAGAGGAGCGGGAGGAGGAGGCGAATGGACATCACAACGGGAAGTTGTCGATATCGGTCGGCCGTCGATCGAGAGCGACGGCTTTTGCGGCAGGGTGGTCACCCCGAATTCTTCTCGCGCCGCGGCCACAAGAAAAAAGTATTTCGGCGCGGCGTGGAGCGGTGGGGGCCCCTCTGCGCCGGGGAGGCGTTTTCGGAGGCTAGGACCTAGGACGCAAGCGTCCGTCGCCCCTTTCAAACTCGGGGCGGCCCACTCCGCTAGCTACGCTCCGTCCTCCGACCCGAATTTGGAGGGCCTAAAAGTTTAAGGTGTTGCTGCGCAAAAGGGGTCGGACACAGGGCGCAGCTCATGCTAAGAGCTAGAAGAGGAGATAGAGAGAACAACCACCCTGTCCCGCGGGCCCGCGTTATTGCGTACACCAACACCACAAAACGCTCTCTCTCGCCTGCTCCTCACTCAGGGGGACACAACTACCGAGTTCTTAGGTCTAGCTGCCACGTTCAAAACCAGGACGGCGGCAGTGGATGGTGCTATATCACGGGCATGATCCGTGTGGAAAGTGGAGTGGGTGCGTGGTGCGTGGTCCGGGATAGTAGAGCAGGCGCTTTGTGGGTGGCGGGTTATCGCAACCTTACGTGTGAACTCCACAGTGTCTCGCGGTGGAGCCCGATGCTGCGGTGCAAAATACCGCATCGTTCGCTGGGGCGGTTTACGCCCGAACTGCGCCCGAGCAGGACGCTGGACTACATTGATGTCGAAACAACTCATGCGGTGACCGACGCTTAAAAAACAACTGCAAATTGCGGGTTCCCCGCCCACCTGACCCGTGTGCCGTGAGCCGTTGAAACCGCTGTCGCGTGTCGGCGCTGTACGCTCTGTCCTCTGACGTGTGGTGCGTCGCGCACTTTCATCTTTCTGTATTCTGATAGAGCTTAGAGGCGCAAGAAAAATCGTTCGTACCTCTGCTACCTCTCCTCATCCACCACGTCCCAGGTCTCTAATCGCGCTTCTCATCTCGAATCCATGCTGCCGTCAGCCGCTCCCGCTCCATGTCTGACGACAGCGCCTCGAGGTTGTCGAGGTAAGCCTCGCGCCGCCCCAGCACCACCTCCTCCTCCGGTCTGGCGACCCTGCCAACCTCGTCGTACTTTTGGCTGAATGAGAATAGCCACGCGCCGAGCGCCGCACGCTCCGCCACGTTGAGTGGGCGGCGCGCGCTCTCCTCCGATTCCGGCTCGACACTGTTCCGCGCGAGGTACCGGGTGGCGTCGCCGCCAGCGACCAAAAGGTGGTACTCGCCGCCCGGCCCGTATAAGCGGCGCGCCGGCGCGACGTTGAACACGCGCCCGTCGGCCGCGAGCAGGATTGGGCCGTCATCGCCGTCGCTGCCATCGAAGCACGCGAGCTCCCTGCGCGTCCACAGCTCACGTGGAGGCAAGTACGCGGCGCTAGTTACTTCCACGCTCTTGCTCTTTGTCGCGCGGCGGCCGGCGCGCCGCGCGCGCAGCGATAGCACGTACTGCTGCTGCCAGAGCCACACCGCGAGCGAAGCGACCAGCGCGAGAACGGCGGTGCCCGCCGTAGCTGCGGCGAGCGTGGCGCCGCCGCGGAGCAAGTCAGCAGCGACCACAGCGGCATCGGCGGCAAGATCGGCGACGTCGGAGGAGACGACGCCGCACCGCACTGCAGTAGCGCGGCTGGGCGCGAGCAGGAGTGGCTGGAGTGGGCGTGGTTGTAGGAGCAGCATGCAGCCTCTCCAGACCTGAGCTGCCAGTCCGTTGTGTCTTCTCTGTGCCCCCCGGGGGGGGCGATCTAGTGCCAATGAAAAGAAAGAAAAAATGACCCGGCAGGATGGATGGGAGGACGGCACGCCGCCACCACACAGGGATTTCAACCCGAGACCGATCATCCGGCCCGCTGGGTACGCTTCTTGGCTCCCCGGCCCTGGATGTGAGGCAAATGACTGCACTCCAAGTGTTCCAAGTGCCCAGGCCGTTGTCTCCCACTGGGCTTTTCCTAGACGCGCTGTTGTATGCTTCATGCTACATGGGATCCATGCATCATGGGGAACGCGGTGCGCCTGCGGCTGCCCGCACCACCACCCTTGGCAGCACAAAGCTGCGCCAGAGGTCCACCAGCCCCGGCGCCGCCCCCTCGCCGTCGAAGCGCTCCTCGTCCCAAGCGATCAGGTAGCCCAGCCGCATCACCTCGACCGCCCACTTGCGAGCCGGCTCCGGGAAGAGCTCGTGCGACTGCGGCGACCACGCCGCCGCCTTGACGATGAGCCTGCCCGCCTCCACCGCCGCGGCCGCTGGCTCCAGGTTGGCCGGCCTGAGTAAGGGCAGAGGCGTGGGGCGTGTCCAAAGAGAGGATCCGGCGAGTGGGGGAGAGACCATAGCGCGCCTCAGTGCGAGTGCCTTGGCCTCGCCCGCCACGCGCACGCCGAAGCGTCCCGTCGAGGCGCTCGCGGAGACGACGACGCCGACCTTGCCGTTCATCGACGGCCGCGAGACGAGAGAGTGGATCGCGACGGTGGAGCCGACGGCCGCAGCGGTCGGATCCGACTCGCTCCACGAGCAGAGGACGCGCGCCCGCTCGAGGGCCGACGGCTCGCCGGCCGAAGAGTCCGCGCCGCCGCGCAGCAGCGCCCGCGCCCGGTCGACGGTGAGCGCCTGCGGGAAGAGGGACAGTGAGCGTGAGGACAATGCACTCACGCTTCTCTAGCCGCTAGTCTCGGGCACGCCTCGAGGTGCTGGAGCGGCGTCCAGCCGCGGCTGGCGACCAGCCAGGCGGCGAGGTCGGCGTGGCCGCTGCGGTTCGCGATCTCCTCAGGCGCGCCGAAGGGCGTAGCGGCGCGGGAGGCGCCGTAGGAGGAGAGGAGCTTGGCGACCTCGAGGTGGCCGTTGTGGCACGCAACGAGCAGCGGCGTGGCGCCGTTGTTCATGGCTTGGTTGGCCGCCGCGCCCGCCTCGAGAAGCAGCTGGGCGCACTCGAGGTGGCCCTGCTGGCACGCCACGTACAGCGGCGTGGTGCCATTGCCGTCGTTGCGGGCTTGGCTGACCGCCGCGCTAGCCTCGAGGAGCAGCCGGGCGCACTCGACGTGGCCCTGCTGGCATGCGACGTACAGCGGCGTGGCGCCGTCCTCCTTGGCTTGGTTGACTGCCGCGCCAGCCTCGAGCAGCAGCCGGGCGATCTCGAGGTGGCCGTAATGGCACGCGATGTACAGCGGTGTGGCGCCTTGGGCCTGGGCTTGGTCGATCGCCGCGCCGGCCTCGAGGAGCAGCTGGGCGCACTCGACGTGGCCGTTCTGGCACGCCATGATCAGCGGTGTGGCGCCGTCCTTTGCGGCTTGGTCGACCGCCGCGCCAGCCTGCCGGAGCACTTGAGCGCACTCGAGGTGGCCCATCTGGCACGCGATAGAGAGCGGCGTGGAGCCGTTCTTGTTGGCGTGGTTGACCGCCGCGCCAGCCTGCTGGAGCAGCCGGACGATGTCGACGTGGCCCAGCTCGCACGCCATGAAGAGCGGCGTGCAACCACCGTCCTCAGCCTGGTTGACGGCCGCACCGGCGGCGAGTAGCAGCTGGGCGCACTCGACGCGGCCAACCTCGCACGCGAGGAGGAGTGCGGACGCGCCTTCGCCGTCAGCCGCTCCGACGCTCGCGCCGGCCTCGAGCAGCAGCCGCACCGCCTCGGCTTGCCCGTGGCGAGCGGCCCAGGTCAGCAGCGTGTCCCGCTTCTCGGTGTCAAGCCGCGCGTCGAGCTGGGCCGTGAGTCTTTGCTTCTCGGTGTCGAGCCGCGCGTCGAGCCTGCCGCGCGTCCGCCGCCCGGAGAGGAGGGCTCGCAGCGTGCCCAGGTCGCCCACCGCCAGGTCGGGCAGCAGAGTTGGGCTCGCGGCGCCGCTCATGCCGCCAGAGAAGAAGAAAAAGCGGGGTTTGAGACAATCTTTAAACGCCGGCTCCTATGACCAGGCAGGCGGAGTTGAAACCGACTGGCAGCCGAGCCTCGTCAGCAAGTTGCAAGACGACTGAGCCCTCCTCGATGCGCACCGGCGGCACCGTGTGGTTCGCGGCGAGCCCAGAGAGCGGGAGCCGCTGGAGCGGGACTCTGCCAGCGGCGCGCCGCAGCGCCTGCTTGCCGGCGTCGTCGAGGTTCTCGTCGTCAGCGATCGCAGCGCGCGCCGCCTTGGCCACGGCGGCATCGTTCTGCTGCGGCCCGCTCGGCCGCGGATTGCAGCATGGCTCCGCCAGCTCGAGCCAGCGCGACGTCTGGAGCTGCTTTTGGCGAGATGGCAGCGCCCGCTCAGCGACGTGGGGAGGGAGGCGCGAGCGCAGCTGGTTGAGCCGATGCTCGATGGCATGCGCGCCTCGGCCCGAGCCGATGACTGCCGATCTGAGCGGAGCGGTAGGGTCGACCAGCGAGAGCCAGAAGGCATGGAGCAGCTGCCGGTCCTCTTGCTCTGTCCACGGCTCGGCGCTGCCCCTGCTGCGGTCGCATGTTGAGAGGTACTGGTTGATAGCAGCCGAGATATCGTCGTCTGTACCGGCCGAGTCGTCGACGACATCTCCGCGCCGGTACGTCCGCGCCTTCAGCGCCGCAGCGCGCTTGCTGTCGTCGGGGTCCGTGCACTCCATCACTGCAATGCGCACGGGATCGGCATGCGCAGATGCAGGAACTTTTTGAGCCGCTGGGAGTGCTTCTTGCACGCGTCAGTTTTGCGTTTGCCTACGGTGATCTCGCCCATTTTGCCGCGGTCCAGTGTTGCACGCCAGCGCCGCATGATCAGCTCGAACTCGTCCGCGGCTGTCCAGCCATTGGTCTGCACGGGACGCTGTCCTGGCGGGGTGTGGTGGCGAGCGCGAAGTGCACTCACGAGTTCCCGAAGTGCCACTTCCGGATCTACGTCCACCGGTGAGCCACACATCCCGGACATCATCACGACGTCGGCGTTGGCGTCAGGATAAGCGCTAGGGAGCGGATCGCATTCATCGCAGCCTCCGAGGCCGTCGGGAGGAGGAGCGGCGGGGCCGTGGTTGCACCTTCCACGTGACTCCGCACATCCGCAGCCCAGGTTTGCCCACGCTGGAGCGGGGCGCAGCGGCAGGGGCCGACATGCATCGGAGATCCGTGATGACGTGGCGAAGGGGACATCTAAGGGGAGCTGAACGTTTCCGCAGGCGAAAGGACAAGACGAATTTTTAAAGAAAGAAGAAAAACGAGAAGGAGGGACGGATGGATGGGAGGACGGGGTGGACGGCACGCCGCCACCTGCTCGTCCTGAATTCACACACACTAGACTGGCTCCGACTTGACGGCAGCATGGAGACGTGATTGATTCGTGTGTCGCTGTTCAAAAAACGTGTCGCTGTTCACGCTTCACCGGTAAGTGTAAGCGGAGCAGCTGAGTAGATACAGCGATTCCTTTGTGTTCACACCTGCAAGAGGTAAAATAAAGAAAGAAATAGAAAGAAAGAAAGAAAAGAAAGAAAGAAAACAGACAACCCAAGGGAGGGATGGGAGGACGGCACGCCGCCACCACACAGGGATTTTAAGGAGAGGTGTGTGGTGCGCTATCCGTCGCCCACCCTAGGGAGAAAAAGAAGAAGCGTGAAGAATGTGCCAAAATTTCTTCTGCGCGCTGGCCTCTTCGCACGCGAGCTCGCTGCTCGTCCAGAGATGGCTCCGCGGAGAGGCGTGAGCATATCCTGTTTCCTGCTCCTGCCGTGCCTGGCCGCGTCGCTGGCCGCGTCGCGGGCGGGAGCACCTGCGGTGCAGCGCGTGGCGGCCGCGCCGCCGCGCGCAGCGAGTGCAATCGCGGCGGCGCCTGCAGCAGCTGAGCGAGAGAAATCTGCGAGCAACGATCTGATCCCGGAGGAGCCGACGCTCTCCGACTGGATCAACAACATGCCGATCGCCATGTCCAAGTCGCTCGCACGGCAGATCCTGACGAGCCAGGAGAAGGAGCCCGAGCCGCTTCCCGGCATCTGGGACTGGTTCTGGGACAGCATGCCCTTCCTTGCCGCCGGGAAGAAGGGCGAGCCGCTCACGCTGGGCGACGTCGCGCGCACCTTCAAGGTCAACATCGAGCAGATCTTTGGCAACATCCCCGCACCGGACAAGGCGCCGCTCGCTGCGGCGGATGTCGAGGGCCTCGACTTCAAGGCCTCGAGATATGGGGAGATGTGGGAGATATGGGGAGGTGGACCCGCGCAGACGGGCACCACCGCCGCCGCCGCCGCCGTCACCACCACCGCCGCCACCTCCCTCGCGGGTCCCCGCCCTCGCCACCGCCACCCTCGCCCCCACCGTGGCCATGGCCGCAGGCCCTCTACCTCGCGCTAACCCTCGCCCCCACCGTGGCCATGGCCGCAGGCCATCTTCCTCGCGCTAAAGACGTACTTCGACCGGTACGGGTCGGTGTACAAGATGTGCTTCGGCCCAAAGTCGTTCATGGTCTCGAGCGACCCTGTCATCGCAAGGCACGTCCTCCGCGAGAACTGCAAGAACTACGACAAGGGCGCCCTCGCCCTCGTCCTCGAGGACATCATGGGCAAGGGTCTGATCCCCGCAGACCCGGTCACGTGGGCGAAGCGGCGGCGCGCGATCGCGCCCGGCTTCCACAAGCTCTACCTCGAGCGGATGGTGAGTGAGTTTGGGCAGGCCAACGCGAACCTGATCCCGCAGCTGCTCCAGGCGTCGCAGACCGGCACCGTCCTCGACATGGAGGAGAGGAGCGGCTCGCTAGAAGCGGAAGATCTCCCCGCCTCTCCCATCTCTCCCCGTATCTCGACATGGAGGAGAGGAGCGGCTCGCTAGAAGGGAGACGTGTTCTTGTCTCCCAACCAGCGCCCGAGAGGACACGCACTCCGCTGTACTCGACCGTATTCAGCCGCGTTCAACTGTACTCGCACCCCTCGCAGTACACGCGGTGCTCGCAACTGCACGAGACCGCACCCCCCGCCCTGAGGCTGGCGTATTCAGCACGTGCCCACACGCTGTGGTGGGGGTGCGGGGTGTGTCTGGGAGGGAGGGAGTGGGGTGCAGGTCTGCTCACCCACGGCACCGGGCCTCTTGCACTCTGAATGCCGTGCCGGCTCCTGCCCGCGTGTCCGGGCGTGGAGATGCGAGGGGCTAGCCTGGCCCTTGCCCCACCACCTTGTGCGTGTGGAGAAGTCTACCTTGCCTCACCTTGCCTTAGGTACGGCTCGCTCGCCCTCGACGTGATCGGCAAGGCGGTCTTCAACTATGAGTTCGGGTCTGTGGACGAGGAGTCGCCCGTGGTCAAGGCGATAAACCTCCCCTCTTCTCTTCTCTTCTCTCTCTCTCTCTCCTCTCTCTCTCTCTCTCTCTCTCTCCCTCCCTCCCTCCCTCCCTCCCTCCTCTCTCTCTCTCTCTCTCTCTCTCTCTCTCTCTCTCTCTCTCTCTCTCTCTCTCTCTCTCTCTCTCTCTCTCTCTCTCTCTCTCTCTCTCTCTCTCTCTCTCTCTCTCTCTCTCTCTCTCTCTCTCTCTCTCTCTCTCTCTCTCTCTCTC
>NW_005200333.1:797227-834902 GCF_000372725.1 Emiliania huxleyi CCMP1516 | reverse complement strand
ACGACAGATGGCCGAGAGATGGCCGAGAGATGCCCGAGCTACACCCGAGATGTGACCGAGATAGGTGCTGTACAAGCTGATCGACGAGTGCCTCGACTCGCGCAACCCCGAGGAGCTCGACGCGCTCAAGAGCAAGGACTACTCCAAGGTGAAGGACCCACCCTCCCCTACCCCACGGTACCCGAACCCACCCTCCCCTACTCCACGGTACCCGAACCCACCCTCCCCTACCCCACAGTACCCGAACCCACCCTCCCCTACCCCACGGCACCCGAACCCACCCTCCCCTACCCCACGGTACCCGAACCCACCCTCCCCTACCCCACGGTACCCGAACCCACCCCCAAGGTCAAGGACCCGTCCATGCTTCGCTTCCTCATCGACTTGCGCGGCGAGGAGGTCGACAACAAGCAGATGCGCGACGACCTCATCACGCTGCTCATCGCGGGGCACGAGACCACCCTTGATTCACCCTTGATGCTCACCCTTCATTCACCCTTCATTCACTCTTCATTCATCGATAGGCACGAGACGACGGCCGCGGTCCTCACCTGGCTCACCTACGCCCTCTCGCAGCACCCGGAGGCGCTCAGGCGTGTGCAGGACGAGATCGACACCGTGGTCGGCGACCGCTACGCCACCGTCGACGACATCAAGCGCATGCCCGAGGTGCAAAAGGTGATTGCAGAGACACTGCGCATGTGGCCCGCGCCGCCCCTCTTCATCCGGTGTGCCACCGAGGCGCACCAGTGGCCCGCCGCTCCGCTGCATCTCCCCATCTCTCCCCAGATCTCCTCAAATCTCCCCATAGGCGGACCAGTGGCCCGAGGGTGGAACGGGCGTCGAGGGCGGCTTCGCGCTCGCTCGCGCGAACGACCTCTTCATCTCGACGTACAACATGGGCCGCTCGCCCCAGCTGTGGGAGGAGCCGGACGTCTTCGACCCGCAGCGGTGGGACCGGCCGTTCGACAACCCAGACGTCAAGGGGTGGGCGGGCTACGACCCCGCCAAGCGCACCGGCGTCGACACCTAGACGCGGAACACGTAGTCTTGTCTCCCGACTAGCGCTCGAGAGGACACGGACTCCGCTGTGTTCGCAGCCCCTCGTATCCACGCGGTGCTCTAAGAGCACTGCACAACACCCTCTTCCCGCCCTGATGTCGGCGTCTTCACGCGTCAGGCTTCGACCCCAAGACGGGCAAGATGAAGCCCGAGGGAGGGCTGTGGGTCGCAAACCTCGAGATCGCGTCTGACCACGCCATGATCCCCTTCGGCGCGGGGGAGCGCAAGTGCGTGGGCGACCAGTTCGCGCTCCTCGAGGCGGCGGTCTCGGTCGTCATGCTGCTGCGCCGCTTCGAGTTTGATCTCGAGATGCCCGACGGGCCGGTGAACCCCGCGAAGCTCGACCCAGACAACCCGGACAAGTCGATCGGCACGGTCGGCATGGTCTCGGCGGCGACCATACACACCGCCACCGGCCTCTTCTGCCGCGTCAAGGAGCGCTTCCCGGGCAGGACGGACTTGCCGCCGCGGCAAGACCCCAACCTCCAGGCGCCCGAGCCAGAGGGGCCTGCCTTGGGGGAGCCCGCGCTCGTACCGTAGATTAGAGTGTCCCCCCTGCATTGTGTGTGCGCGGCCCCTCCGACACCCGAGTCACTCACACCTCTGGAGAGTGATTCTCGACAGCCTGTAGCCCGCGCGCGGCGCTCGAGGCTACACGCGCGCGCACTGCACGGGGAGCGCTTGTCTTCCACGGCACCGCGGCCTCGCTTCCCAGGCATCTGCATGTCTGCGCATGTACCCCCCCCCCCCCACACACCTCCGCCCTTGCGCGCGGCTGAGTCGGGGTCTCGCGGCGCCATTTTGTTGTACTGTGCGCGACGTGTTTTTTCTGTGCCTCCTCAGTCTGTGGTAGAGAGAAGAGAGGTACCCGCGCGTGCGGGCGTGGCCAAGCCGCCCAAAGCTCTTACACACCACAGCCGTGTACTGCGTACAGAGAGACGGCTTTTACCGTGTGTGCCAGGTGTGCACAGTACGTGTACATACGGTCCCCCCACGCCCCCTCCAGGGCCAGTCAGGGCACAGGCCACAGCACTCAGCAGCAAGAGCGAAAAGACTAAAGAGGGGGTGCTGGCCCCCCCCCGGCGCCCCCGCATCAAATCAAGAGGGAGGTGTTGTGCGACGCCGTTCCTCGCTCTGACGGAGGGCTCTGGAGTCCTTGAAGTCCGCCAACGCGGTCTGGGCAGCTGGTTCGAAGGGAAGAGCTGGACGCGAAGGAGTATCCTTTTCTGGAGGCCATCGTGCCTGCAGCGTCGCACAGCAACGCGGGATAGTCGAGGAGATCTGGGTCAACGTCGGGACCGAAGCGCTGCTGCTCCCGCCGCCGCTTGACCCGTGGAGTTGACCTCCGCTGCCTCGTGCTACTCGCGCGGCGACCAGTCGCGACGAGAATCACAAGAAGAAGCGCCACGGCCGCCGCGCACGCGACCAACTGCGCGTGCGATCGCTGAGGGGCGCGCACTGCACGGCCGCCCTGGCCGTCCCGTGCGTCCGCAAGCCGTGGCTTCCTCGCCGGCGCCAACCTCTCTGGGTGAGACGCCCCGTCCGCGCCCGCCACCTGCGAGGTCGCATCGTCGTGCCCCACGACGAGAAGTACGCAGTCCCCGGGCGGCACGGTCGCATGCGAGAGCTCATGTTGCGGCCTCCGCCGGCGAGAAAAGGCGAAACGCGCCCACGCGCCCGCCTGAAGGTCGCTCGTCCCGCCCTCATCAAAGATAGACGCTTGCGCAAGCGGACGCGTTCGAAGCGCGTGCCACGGGATCTCGGCCGTCGCCGGGCGCTCGTCGTGGTTGATCAGCAGCAGCACCGCCGACACTCCGTCCGTGGAGCGGCGCACCCATCTCGCACCCTACCTGGTTTCCTTTCCGTGTTTCCTGCTCGTTTCCCTACAACACCCTCTAGTTTCCTCGGGAAACCCCGGGGAAACTCCGTGGAATTCGTCATTTTGGGGGGGCTCTGAGCCGTGTCTGAGGCTGTTTTGCTTTTGGGGCCAAAATCGGCAAAATACCGGGTATTTTGCGGGTATACTGGAAAACCCCGGTATACCTGGAAAATACCTGGGTATCGTGCCGATTTCCTCAATTTTGCCCCAGATTTTGCCCCAGGCCAGCTCTCAGACTCAGGGAAACTCGCGAGTTTCCCGAGGGAAACTCGAGAGAAACAGAATGGAGCACCAAACACCCTCTGGTTTCCCTGGAAACTTCCGGAAACGCAAAGTGCTGGGGACCCTCTGGTTTCCCTCTGGGTTGCCGGAAACCCTCGGAAAGGCCAAATTTCAACCCCGCTCGCGCCGAGCGAGGTGAGTGGATACAAAACAAACAGGACGAGGATGACAGGGTCCCCACCTGCATCATTGGTGCCCGCGCCGCCTCTTCTGCGGACGGGCCCACCACCCTTCACGTACGGATCATGTAGTCCCCACACTCGCTGTCGTGGGATTGCTTGTCGTGTGCGAAGGCGTGTTTTGTTGTTTCGATCTTGCAGCACTTGGAGTGCAGTTAGTTGCCGCACGCCCAGGACCGGGGAGCTCAGAAGCGCACCCAGATCCCAGTTGGCCGGACGATTGGGATCGGGTTGCGGGCAAGAGAGCCCTAGCCCCGGGGGTGCGCGGTCGCAGGGCCATAACACGTCTCCGAGGGATGGTTCCGTGTACCGGGTGTTACCCCTTAACTGCAGAACGCACCCTCTTCCTCGACCGTGGGGGGGTGCGCGTTCGCAGGGCCATAACACGGGTCTCCGAGGGTTAGCTCTGCGCTCCGGGGTTCCCCCAGCGGCGGAATTTTTCCCTCGCGTAGCTGCGGAACGCCCCGGCAGTGTACGGTTTTCTTTTCGCGACATGTGCATATGCGCGTCCAGTCCTCTATCACGCTCCGCCTGCTCTCGCCCCTCCTCGCCGCCGGCGCCTCGCGCTCGCGTCCGCCCCTCCGCGTCGCCTCGCGCGCGTGCCGCTCAGCCGTGGCCGCGTCGGTCGCGGTTCCGCTGCCTCCGCCCGAATCGCCTCCTGCTCCTCCGCCTCCCTCTCCTGGCCGCCAACACCGGCAGGGCACGCTGCCGCCGCCGCCGCCGTTTGCGTACGCCTCGCTGGCGCGCAGTCTCGCCGCCGTCGAAGCGGAGCCCGCACGGCTCGGCAAGGAGGCTCTGATGCGACGGCTGCTGGATGAGGCTTGGGGAGGAGAGGAGCAGCTGCTGGCGTGCGTCGCGCTGACGACGCTGCAACTCGCGCCGGGCGGCCGGCCCGTCAAGCTCGGGCTCGGCAAGGCGCTCCTCCTCGACGCCATCGCCCACGCCGCGGCGCGACATCGGCCCGACACCGCGCCGGAGGAGCACGGCGGCAGCGCGCAGTACGGCGGCGGCGCGCGGCCAGAAGCGCTCGCCGCTCGGCTCAAGGAGCTCGGCGACATCGGTGCGCGGGTCTAGATGCAACGGGGAGGTGGCACGGGCCGCTCACCCCACCCCACCCTTGGCTCCACCAATCGGCGACGTGTCACGCCAAAGCGACCGTGTATACTCGCTCGCTGGTGGCCCGCGCGAGGCGGCGCTGCTCCGTCTCCGCTAGGTACGCTCGCCGCCGAGGCGCTGGCCGAGGCGCGCGGGTCGGACACGCGGTGGGAGGCGCCGCCCGCGAGCGGCGCTGTCGGCGTCTCCGAGGTGCTGCGCACGCTGAGGGTGGTGCAGGAGGCGGCGGGCGCCGGCTCACAGGCAAGGAAGACGGAGCTGCTCGGCGCGCTGTGAACAGCGTCTCTTCACACCTGCAGCTGTGAACAGGCGAGGAAGACGGAGCTGCTCTCCGAGCTTCTCTCACGGCTGTCGCTCGGCGAGGCGCAGCTGCTCCTGCGGATGATCGCGGGGAAGCAGCGGACCGGGTTGGGCGACAAGTCGCTCCGGGCGGCCCTCGCGCAGGCGGCGCTGCGCCAAGCGCTGCCCGGACACGACGAGAGCGATCTCGGCCGCGAGATTGCAGCGGCGAGCGCAGAGGCGGCGGCGGCCGCCGCCGAGGCGCTAGGCGGCGGGCCTCCGGCGCGGCTGGCGTCGGCGCTGCGTGCCGCGCGCGAGGCATGCGCGGAGGGAGGCGGCGGGTGCGACGAGGCGGAGGCGGCGAAGCTGTCCGAGGAGATCAAGGAGGCCGCCGGCTCTGCTGTGCGGAAGCGGTCGAGCGCAGAGGCCAAGGCGCGAGCTGCGCTCAAGCGGCTCGGCACGCTGCGCGCGCAGCAGCGGCGGGCGGCGGTCGAGCGGGTGCAGGAGACGTTCCAAGTGCGCCCCTGCTACCCACCCCTACCCCCCACCCCTACCCCCCACCCCTACCCCCCACCCCTACCCCCCAGGTGCGCCCCTGCTACCACGCCCTCGTCGCCGACCTCTGCCGCCGCGGCATCTTCGGGCTGGCGCCGGGTGTGGTGCAGCCGGGCGTGCCTGTCCAGCCGATGGCTGCTGCTGCGGTGACGTCGGTGGAGGAGGTGATCTCGCGCATGGGGGGCTCGCCCTTCCTCGCAGAGGTCAAGTACGACGGAGAGCGGTGCCAGCTGCACTGGGTCCCAGCGAGTCCGCAAGCCGCGGGGGACGGCGGAGCGGCCGCCGGCGCCGTGCGCATCTTCGCACGGTCGATGGACGAGATGACTGCGCGCTTCCCGGACGTGGCCGACGCTCTCGCCGCCGCGATGCCGCCGGGCGCCCCCGCCGCGGTGCTCGACGCGGAGGTTTGCGCGTACGACCGCGCGGCGGCGCGGCCCCTCCCCTTCCAGACGCTCGCGGCGCGGCCACGCAAGGCTCCGACCGCGGAGCAGCAAGCCGCGCTGCCGGTGTGCATCTATGTCTTTGACGTGCTCTCGGCCAACGGAGCGTCGCTGCTGCACAAGCCGCTGCCGGCGCGGCGCGCGGCGCTGCGCGCTCTGCTCACCCCGGTGGCGGGGCGTGTGGAGCTGGCACAGGGCGAGGAGGGGTCAACGGCGGAGGAGCTCGAGGCGGCGCTGGTTGCGGCGGCCGAGATGGAGGCGGAGGGGCTGATGGTCAAGTCGCTCGCGGACGACGCCGAGTCTGGGTACGCGCCGGGCAAGCGGTCCTTCGCGTGGCTCAAGCTCAAGCGAGACTACATCGACGGGCTCGCCGACTCGTTCGACCTCGTCCCCGTCGGTGCCTACGCCGGGACCGGCAAGCGCTCGGGCGGCTACGGAGCGTTTCTGCTCGCCTGCAGGGTTGCTGCGCCGGGCGCGGCGCGCTACCAGCCCGTCTGCAAGGTCGGCACCGGCTTCTCCGACGACGACCTCGCGACCTTCAGCGCCCTCTTCGAGCGCGGCGGCGCCGCCGCCCCGCGCGGCGACGGCGGGCCGCCCACGTGGCTCGACCTGCCCGCGTCGCTGCCGCCACACTACGAGCCCGACTACTGGCTGGCCACGCCGGCGCCTCCCGCGGTGTGGGAGGTGCGCGCTGCGGCGCTCTCGCTCTCGCCAACCTTCCTCGCGGCGGCGGGGCTGCTGCCCGAGGAGCCGGCCAAGGGCCTCGCGCTCCGGTTCCCGCGCTTTGTGCGCGCGCGGCCCGACAAGGCGCCAGGGCAGGCGACGAGCGGCGCGGAGCTCGCCGAGGCCTTCCGGGCGCAGCCCGAGTTTGCGAGCTTGCGGGCGGAGGGATAGTACCCTGCCAGCAATTGATCAGTACTCTTTTGCAAAACTGAGTCGGGGTGCCCTAGAGCCGTACTGCAGAGGGGCGGCTCGGCCTTGCCCTTGGCGCTTGGGCATGGAGGGGGCGCATGGTCGGGCGCCCGCTTCCGCGGGCGCTGGGCCTGGGGCGCTTCGGCCCCCTTTCATCATTCATGAAGCCCCCCCTCCGGCTCTGTCCGCTGGCTGTGTGTCTTGTGAGCCTGTTTGTGTCTGTGTGTCGCTCGTGCGTGTCGTCATCATCTGTCTAGCGTCCACCCATACCGCGTTGGTGTCCAGTCCGAGGAACCGGGAGCCTGGCTGTTCTTCACCTTTCTACCTAACCTAACCTAGAGAGTGGACCTGAGCAACGATATGACTTGGCGGCAAATAATCGCAGTGGACGTCAGAAGAGTCGTCCTTGCGCGAGGAGAGCTCGATAAACTCGAGGGGCCAAAATATGCCGCGAGGAGGGCAGAGCTGCGCCGAGCAGGGAGAGCAAGGGAGCGGCAGGCGGCGGCACCGTCGCAGGACGAGGCAGAGGAGAGCGACGCGACAGAGCTCAGAGGAAGAAGCGACAAGAGAGAGAACGACGAGAGTGGGACGACCGAGGGGCGGCATGAAGGTTGCAGCGAGAGTCGGCGAGAGACTGCGAGGAGAGATAGGAAGAGGCGGACGCCCAAGGGTGGGCGACGGCTAGCGCATCACACCCCTCTCCCTGTGTGGTGGCGGCGTGCCGTTCCCTTGGCTTGTGTGTTTTTCTTTTTTCACCTTCGCCGTCCTCGTCATCACGTCCGAGAGATTTTCGAAAACCAACAAGGAGCAAGCGCTCGCTCGCGCTTCGCACACCCGCTTTCATCCGCTTTGCCGCTTGCGGGTTCGAGTCGCGGGCCAGCCCGCTTGCGGATTGCTTTAATGAGTAGTTAAGAATAGCACAAAAAGAAAAACGGCGAAGCTTCCGGGAGTTTGCTGCTGCGGGGTTGCACAGCTCGCGACGAGCAGCCGCGCACGAGAGCCGCCACAATATGCTGCTGCTGACCTGCTTCGCCGTTCACCTCGAGCCGCGCCTCGCCACTCGTGCCCACGCAGCGCCGCTGTTCGACCCGCTCGGTCTGGAGCAGGTGCAGCCGACCGCGCAGGCTCACCACCAGCTGGTGCCTGCTGGCGGTGCCATGGTGGCGGCGCTGGCGGCGGCACGGCCAGAGGCCGCGCTCGCAAAGGGCGGCGAGTACGGCATCTTCGAGGGGCGCATCGTCTCGCTTGCCCACCCCGCCGTCATGGCGATGATGTACGCGGCGACCGCCTGGGCCGCGTTCACCGGTTACCAGTGGAGGCAGCTTCGTGAGATCGGCAACCAGATCACGGAGCTCAAGGACAGGAAGAAGAAGCATGAATCGCAGCTGAAGGTGCTGGCCGACGGAGAGGCCGAGGCCGCACCTCCCGCCCTCACTGCTGAGCTCGCCTCGCTGACGTCCCAAATCGACGAGCTCACCACGACCCGCAAGGAGCTGGCCTCGAGCGATCTCCGCGCCAAGCACTACCAGGTTGGCTCCGTGATCCTTGGGCTGGGCACCGCCTTTGCGATTGAGGGGCCCGTCAACACCTTTCTGCGCGCGCAAAAGCTCTTCCCAGGCGCGCTCCCTGCAGATGCGAGGCTCTGACCTCGTGTCTGCTAGCCCGTGCTCAAACCGCACCACGCGCACCCACCGCCTCACGAAGGCATAACGCTCTCTTCACGGCGCCGCCCCCTCGGCTTGCACCGCGCAGGCCCGCACCTCTACGCCGGCGCCGGTGTGGTTGTCTGCTGGGCGATGGCGGCGTCGCTCGTGCCGCTGATGTCCAAGGGCAAGGACGCGGCCCGCACGGCGCACATCGCCTTCAACGTGCTCGCGCTCGGCCTCTTCACGTGGCAGCTGCCCACCGGCTGGGACATCACTCTCAAGGTGATCAAGTTCACAAAGTTCCCGTAGAGGAGGCAGCAGGCAGGGAGAGCCGACCCTCGGCCCCTCGCCCACGACCCCTCTTAGCTGTGGCCACTTGCCCGCGCGCGCTCCTGCCACGCGTTGCGTTGGTGTGTCGACGCCCGGACGGCGGGCAGTCCGCACCCTCGCCTCGCAGCGCGCGTATTATGTTTTATGTGTCGCACACACGCAAGCGTCACCGAACCGCGAACGCAGCCGCGTGGACCGGGAGTCGGATCCTCTTGCGTCTTGCTCGCTCTCTTGGTGCTCGGATCCTCATGCATGTGTCATTGTCGATTGTCGTGGCTCGTCGTGTGTTGAGCACACTGCACCCTGGGCATCGAGCTCTTTGGGCCATTACTTGTTTCCTCAGGGGGGGGGCCAACGGGACCGCGCACACGCAGTCGCAGAGACGAATCCCCAAAAAGGTCCCCAGCTCAACAGCGTGGACTCGAAGCGTGGACATGGACGATGGAGTGTGACCCCGGACACCCCCCCCCCCCCTCTTCCCCGCAACACACACACAAACTCTCCACACCGCGCGGCTAGTCCTGATCTCGCGCGTGGCTAGTCCCCCTGGACTGACCTCGCTACGCGGTGGTTCTGGTTGGCGTACAGATCTGGTCGCCACCGCCCGCTGGCTCGAAGTCACGCTCTCGGCCGCTGTCTGCCCGGCCGCGCGGCCGCCACGGCCCGCCCGCCCGCTCTTGGGAAGTGCACGTGTGCACCTTGCGGCGTGCGCAGGCAGTTTGAGCCTCGTGCATGTCGTCGACGATCAGGCAGTTTGAGCCTCGTGCACTCGACCCGCGAGGCCGGCTGCGAGCACATATTCGCCTCGCTCTGCAGCAGAAAGAACTTAAACGAAAAAAGAATCGCGCGGCACGCCTGGCGACCTGCTCGTCCTCCTCGGCGCCCCAATGGAGAACCCACACACCTCGGGAGGCCAGCCGGTGCCGATGGCCGGCGAGATGTTTGTGCTGAGCCGTCGCGGGCTCGCCTTCACCGCCAGCAGCGGCAGCCGCAAGTTTCAGGCCGGTGGCCAGCTGTTCCTCTCGCCACTGCGCATCGTCTTTGTGGCGCGCGATCTTCCGTCCCGCGGCGGCGGTTTTCCCCGCGCTGACCCCTCCCCCCCCCGCGCGGCTCAGGCAGAGGAGTCGTCCGGGAGCGGGCTGCTGGGTACCCTCTTTGGCGCGTCCAAGGCCAACGTGCTGGCCTTCGACCTGCCGCTCGCGACCCTCGAGAGAGAGAGCTTCAACCAGCCCATCTTTGGCGCAAACAACCTCACGGGCGTCAGCCCTCCGCTCCCGGGCTCGGCCTGCGACGGAGCCGACATTCACTGGTGCCTCTCCTTCCAAGACGGCGGCGTCGGCACCTTCCTCCCCATCTTTTTCGGCCTGCTCGCCGAGATGCGCTCACGCCTCGAGGCTGAGCGGAGCGGTGCGGCCGGTGCGGCGGCCGGCGGGTCCACAGACGTGCCGACGGCATTCGCAGTCGCGGTGCCTGAGACGGCGGTGGCCGAGGTGGTGAGGGCGGCGTATGTGGACCCTTCGGACCCGACCAAGCTGTACGTCGAGGCAGCTGGCCCGCGCGCGAGGAGGGGCGGCCACTTTCGCGAGTAAGGTGTCGTGGCAAGCCTCGATAACGCCCCAGGCCTCCAGGGCTTTGGATCGGCCGGGGCAGGGGCTGGGCGTGTTGTACTCTCTGGGTGGCCTGCCGGGCCGACACCGCGGAAATCTCGTGCGTCGTGTGAGCTCGTGTGTGACAAAGTTTACTGTCAGATGGCTAGCCAGATGTGCTCGACGCGATGCTGTAATTGGACGGTTACTTTAGCGGCAGCTGTGTCGTGCGGCCCGCGGCGGTGCCGCTGGCCGCGGGTGCCCCGGTGGCGGGGGGCGGGGTACGGCTTACGGCTTTAGAGCTGTTTCACACACATTAACTTTTTGGGCCTTTAACACAGTTGAGCTACGCTAGTGTTGGCTGAAATCCTTAACGTTGTTCAAGTGTTCACCCCAGCCCATGCTGTTACTGTTTGTTACTGTTGTTACTGTTGTTCAGCGGTCAGCGGCAAGCAGAAATTGCCGAAAAACCCCGGGGTATTAGAACCCCAAACGATACCTTGGGTTTTCCCGGGCATTTTCGTGCGGCAAACACACACGGTGGATGTGATGAGGATATGTGAGACGAACATATGATAGATGTGAGCATGTGGAGCGGCCGCACACTCTGCTCGGTACCGCGTACCGGCGCCCCTGCACACCTAAGCTCACGGCCGACCCCCCCCCCCCAGCAGCAGAGCTCTGGCGCTGGGGGGGTCGGGACCCCCCCCAGCAGGAGCGCTCTGCCTGTGGGGGGTGCTGGCGCAGCTGTAAGTAGCAATGTAGCATGCGTTCCACTTCCAGTGGCGAGAATTTATGGTCGGCACCAAAATCAGTGGTCTCACCGGCGGGCCCTCCTACTGCCAGCCGGCCGGTGCGGGGCACGCCAGCCTCTCTTCTACGCCTCTCGTGCCTCGCGGCGCCTCTGCTTCAAGGTACAAGGAGGGAAGATACGGCGCTCGCAGCCCATCATACGCCATGGCACAGCGGAGAGCACAGCGGGCTGTACAAGTCCATTAGATAGCGCTCAATATCGTCGCATGCTCGTCGTTGGTGATATCCGCGCGAGGTCATGCGCCAAAGGCCAGCAATCACTCGGTGATGAGACTACTGATGAAGGCGCGACGCTCTGGCACCGAGTGTTGCTCGGCGCTGCGACACCTAATTAGAGTGGTAGTACAAAAGAGAAAGACCCACAAGTCTTTAGTAACACGCCAGCACTCGACACGACGAAGGTGTATTGGGCTCGAAGGCGCGGTGAACACAACCGCCTCGAGCGTACCACTCGTACCGCTCACACGAGCGCGCGGGGGGGGGGGGGGGGGGGGGCAAAAAAACCGGAACTGGGCCCGGGGGCCCCCTCCTGCTGGGGGGGGAAAAACCCCCCCCCCTAGCAGCAGGGATGAGCTTAGAAGTGCAGGGGGGGTACCGAGCAGTGTGCGGCCGCTCATGTGACATCATCCTCACCCGCACTTGGACACCGATCTCGAGCGTCGGCACCAGCTTTTCAGTGGCAGAGTCACCGCCGCACCAGGAGCCAATCGCTACTTTTCTCAGGGAAGGAATGGAGGAATGATGAGTAGCGCGCGCGCGTCGATGCTCTCCTGCCGCTTGATGCCCTGCGAGGGGCTGTCTAGGAAGTGTCTAGGAAGTGTCTAGGAAGTGTCTAGGACACCTCGTCACTGAAAAGCTGGAAAAGCAGTATACCCGGCTTTATATCAGGTCGGGTGGGCCGCCTTCCAGTGGTCGGCGAGGCCGTGTGGCCAGTGCCCCGGCCCTGCGGCGCCGCCTTAGTGAGTGAGTGCTCGCTTACCCTCCCGCCACACACTAAATCGGCATCCGTGTGTCCAAGACCTGGCGAAGCGCCGAAGCCTCCTGCACGAGAAGGAACTAAGTCAACCTAAATGAAATGTTGCCCGAGCCGTTGCCTACCTCGCTCCATGTTTGAGCTGTGCTGCTCTGCGGCTCTTCCTATCCGTATGTGCCGCAACAACAGTGACTCCGCCGTGTGGACTCCAGAGAGAAGGTTGTGAGAGCACCTCTGACTCATATACATGCGTCAATGAGCTTGCCTGCGGCGAGGGCGGTCGAGTGCTAGCACACGGAGCCAAGTGCCTCGCCGCCCCCTCGCAGTGGAAAGAAAAGGCTGTATCTATGGCACAGCATCGTGCACGTCCTCCCCTCGACGTGAACGCGCGACATGCACATGCACATGCACATGCACATGCACCATGCACATGCACATATGTGTGCGGCGGATCCTCGGCGAACCACTCGAGTGAGACTGTGTCTATCGTACCGAGCGCGCGCTCACCCCTTCCACACACACGATGAGCACGACCCCGCCCTCTCTCGCAGACGAGGGGGGGGAGGGGGGGGGGGGGGGGAAGTTCCTACCCAAAGCGAGATCCCAAACCCCTGGCCCTGAACTGATCCTCTACTCGATGCATCCGATCGTGCCAATTCCACCGCCAACATAGCGCAGGTTCGCGCCCTCGGCGCCGTCGCCGTAATAGGGCACAAAGAAAGGGCGATCGCCGACGGTCACCGCGCCGGAAAAGACATCTCGGTCGTTCCGAACGCTGTTCCAGTCGATGCCGTCTGTGGCGGTGGGGGTTGCCATGTCAATGCACAATGGTTGTAAGTTGAGAGTCTCCGCGTGCAAAACTCCCACGTGGTCAGCGCGGGCCGGCGCGAAAAAGATCCATGGCCCGACCGCAGTCGCGCCAGAGAACAAGTACAAAATCCCTTCGGAAGACCGGGATTTAATGGATGGAGCCAAGGGAATCCGACTGAACGTGTTTGTGTCCGTGTCCAGCATGCCGATGGGCGTCTCGAGGTTTGCAGGCGCAAAGAAAACCTTGCCTTCAAACGAAGCCGCCCCCCAGTAACCTAGTCTCGCCAGGTCATGATTACTTACTTCTGAGCGCTCGCGAATTCCCTTTTTCTGCTCCCCCGGAGAAAGAAAGAAACAGGTGAGGACGTGAAGAAGGACGAAAGAAAAGAACCGTCCTGTGCTCCCATAGTTGGTCAACAAGCAGAAATAGCGCAAGCGCACGTACTCGAATCATCGGAAGGGAAAGAGCATGTAAGTGCGTTAGGGAGAGGCCCACGCTGTGGAAACATCGGACCGCGCGATCGTTTCATTCAGCTCGACGGCGAAACGAAGTGTTGCCATTGGTCGGGCGCATGGCGACTACACCTGCCCGGGACAAGCGCGGCAGGAGACGGCGCTCACGCCTGACAGGGTACCTACTCCTCGCACCCGCTGCTTGCGGTGCCCTGTTGCTTCTCGCTGTCGCGCCCGCCACGGCAGAGCACCGGCGACTCAGCGAGGTGAATTCGACGGAGGACGGTGGATTGGGGGCATGCATGGGTGATCTGGGACTGCAGCAGTGGGAACTCAGCGGCGGGGTGCTCCTGCACCTCCTGGGCGTGCTATACCTCTTCCTTGGCATTGCAATTATATGCGATGAGTACTTTGTCGAGTCACTCGAGCTTCTCGCAGACTACCTCAGCTTGTCGCCCGATGTCGCGGGCTGCACTCTCATGGCCATAGGCTCGTCGGCGCCGGAGCTCGCAGTGGCGATCATCACAGGCGGCCCGGTGGCAGGGAAGAAGGGCGACGAAGGCATTGCCACAATTGTCGGCTCTGCGATTTTTAACCTCATGATCATCATCGGGCTCTGCGCGATTTTTGCCGGCAAGGTCCTTGAAATCGCAGCCTACCCCATCCTGCGGGACACCACATTCTACGCTGCCTCCATCGTCATGCTCTTTCTGTGCATACGCGATGGCCAAGTCCTCTGGTGGGAGGGCCTCATTCTGCTGCTGGGGTACTGCGTCTACCTGTTCTATGTCGTCTACCTAAACAGCAGGGTGGTGCTGTGGCTCGAGACCCGGAGGCGGGGTGGGCAAAAGAGCACCAATCGGGTGGTGCCATCGGCCGACATCGAGGCGAAGGCAGACTCCGACGCCAAGACCGACACTGATAGTGCGGCTAGTGAGACGGGGACGCTGGGGTCGATTGGCTCCAGCAAAGTTGCAGATGGCACGGGCGAGGGCGAGGCCGACGAGGAGGGGCGACCAACTGCTCTGAGCAGAGTGGTGTGGTTAGTGAGCCTGCCGTATGCGTGCCTCTTTCTCGTCACCGTCCCGGACTGCCGCAAGGAGCGCTGGCGGAAGTGGTGAGACCCCCCCCTTCCCCCCCCCCCCCCCGCCGCCCCCGCCCAGCCACCACCCGCCGCCCCGCTCCAAACTCACAATGCACACGAACAGAACGGACACCCTCGACGCACCCCTAAAACGGGCCCGCTGCGCGGCAGGTACGTGGTGACTTTCTTCATGTCTGTCATTTGGATCATGGGGCTCTCGTTCGCGATGCTTGAGCTCTGCCGCCGAGCTGGCTGCGTCATGAATCTGCCGCAAGCTGTCATGGGGCAGGTCATCATCGCCGCTGGCACGAGCGTCCCCGACGCGCTCGCTTCCATTTCTGTCGCCCGCGACGGGCAAGGCGACATGGCGGTGAGCAACGTCATCGGCAGTAACGTCTTCAACATCTTTGTGGGCCTCGGCTTCCCGTGGATGCTTTGCGACCTCATCCGTGGGCCGTACGCGAGCTCGGCGCTGACGGAGGGCTTGGTCGCCTCGGTCATAATCCTGTTTGGGTACATCCTCCTCCTGCTTGCAGTCATGCTGTGCTCGTCGTGGAAGCTGAGGCCCTGGGTGGGCTATCTCCTCATCGCGCTCCATCTCCTCTACATTATCTGGGTGCTGCTAACCTCAAGGTTGGGGGGAGACCCCGTCCTCACTATCCCGCTGGTCAACGCTGACGAAAATGGCGTGCTCTACTAGAAGCTGGCCTGCACCCAGCTGCGTCGCTCGCGTCTCACGAGCTCTTTAGAGCGGCCAAGAGAGGCGAACTTCCCCAATATCCCACGCTCTCCTCTCGCTCACCTCTCGCCCCTGGCCCTGCATCGAGAGCGCCGTTTGCTGCTGGCCCCCTTGGCCGCACTCGCCCTCGGCCTCGCGCCTCTCCGGTGAGGTGTTATGTGACAGTGGAGAGTGCTTGGCCACTGTGGGCGTGATGTCTGGCGTGTCTCTCTTTCCTGCACCCGTCTTTCCGTCTTTGTGTCTTGGTCACATGGTTACGTTACGCCTTACGCGACGCCACGGCCCACGCGTACCGCACATTGGCCCATATACGTGCCTGGTACATATACATACAGCTCTCCCTTCACATCCCCAGAGACTGTGCGGCGGGCCCGGCGCGGCGCAGCAAGCAACATGCAGCCAACACACACGAGCTCGGATGTGTGCACGCCCTCAAGCGGTTGCCTGCTCCTCCGCAGCCAATTCGGCAGCTTGCTCCGCTGCCTCGTGATCTCGCTCGATCTCGAGCAGGATCTCGCGCGCCCGTATCCGCGCGCCGACGCGCGACGCGAGCTGGAAGCAGCCGTTGAGCCTACACGAAGTGGGTGAACTAAGAGTAACGGACCCTTTCATCACAAGCACGGAAGCAGGCGTTGAGCCTCCGGTGAAGCGAGTAGATCTCCTGCCCGCACAGGGCGCGCGCGGTGAGTCGGAGGACGCGTATCGTCGGAGAGGCGCGGGGCGTGCGGTGTCACCTTGCGAGGCGGCGTCAGCCGCTCGCGCAGCATCGTCTGCACATCGCCGGTGACGCGCTTCGAGATGGTCTGCTTGCCAAAGTCGTACGGCTGCTCGCCGTCCGCAAAGGGCCTGCAGGGCCGCGCCCCGGCACCGAGGGGCCGTCGAGGCTCTTTGGGCAGTTGCGGGAGCGCGAGAGGGAGATACCGGGAGATACCGGGAATACCGGGAGATACCGGGAGATACCGGAATATACCGGGAGATACACGGAGATACCGGGAGATACGAGATACGGGCAGATACGGGCAGACACGGGCAGATGCAGGGAGATGCAGGGAGATGCGAGGAGATGCGAGGAGATGCGGGGAGATACGGGGAGATACGGGGAGATAGAGGCAGATAGAGGAGTGCACCTGCCGACGAGGACCGCAGCGCGCGTGTGCGCGTCGAGCATCGTGCGTCCCTCCTCGCCTGTGAGGAAGCCGAGCTCTCGCGAGTGGTGCAAGATGGCCTCGCGCTGTGCCTCGCCTGAGTCGCATCGCGCAGCCGGCGTGAGCAGACGAGCGCGGCCCCTCGGGCGCCTCCTCTGGCGGGGCAGCTGTCGGCGGCGGGCAGAGCTTGGCGGGGCAGCTGTCGGCGGCGGGCAGAGCTCGCCGTCGGCGCAAGCGCGGACAAGCCGGAGGTACGAGGCTGCGAAGGGCGCGTCGTACTCGCGGCACGCGCCAAAGTCAATCATCGACAGCTGGCGCGTGCGCGGCTCGTACAGAAAGTTGGACCAGTTGGGATCCGTCTGCATGAAGCGAAACTTGAAGAGCTCCGAGAGGGTCAGCCACAGCAGCCTCTCCCCGATCCGGTCGCGCTCCGCGGGCTCGATGGCGCCCTCCGCGGCCGCCTTGTCGATGGGCAGTCCCGCCATCCACTCTGTTGTCAGCACGTGCTTCGAGCAGGAGGAGAGGGGGGGGGGGGTAGGAAGGGTGTGGGGTGTTGTTGTGCTAGGGGATGGTGGGAGGGGGCGGGACGAGGGGGCGGGAAGAACAGGACATCCGCCATGGTTCCAGAGCCCATCTCGCAGTGACAGGCGTTGCGCTGCAGGGCCAGGCGCCTTCGAGGAGAGCTGCGGCACGACGGCGGGCACGGCCAGCTCCGTGTACGGGGAGAGCAGCTTCTTGAACCGGGTGGTGTTTGCCGCCTCGCGCTCGTAGTCGCACTCCTATGCACGGTTTCTTTCCTTTTGGCCGCCGGTTTTTTCTTGTTCGCGCTCGTAGTCGCACTCCTCCAGCAGCTCCTCGCGCGCCACCTCGAGCACCCGGTCGAGGTAGAGGCCGGGAGGGACCACGCCGGTGTACCTGTTCACGGCTGCAGGTGTGAGGAGACGCTGTTCACAGCTCCGGAGGGACCACGCCGGTGTACGTGACGAGCTGACGCATCGACCACAAGTCGGACACGATCGAGTCGGAGACGCCCGGGTACTGCACTTTGATTGCGACCCTCCGCCCGTCGACCAGCGTCGCGCGGTGCACCTGCCCGATCGAGGCTGCGGCGACCGGCTCCTCGTCAAACGCCTCGACGTGCTCTCTCCACCGGTCGCCCAGCTCCCGCCGCAGAGACTCCTCCAGCTGCCACGCCGGCATCCAGTCCGCGCCGTTCCTCACTCGCTCCATGAGCGTGCGCACCGCGGGAGGGAGCACGTCCGCGTCGTTGAAGGAGAGCATCTGCCCCACCTTGAGCGCCGCGCCGCGCAGCCGGCAGAGCGTCGCTGCCAGACGCTCCACGTTCGCCTCGTTCATGAGCAGCGGGTGCGCTTCCTGCTGAGGGAGAGGCAGAGAGATCACTTGCTTGCTCTCGCCTCTCGCCTCTCGTTGGTATCTGTTGTGCCGCGGTACTTGCGCGTGCTGGCTGTTCAGTATCTAGATGCCCTCTCTCTGTGCGTGGCGCTCAGCCTCGTACGATGAGAGGGGTGGTGCAGCCGTGCCGGCCGCCCTCACAAAGTCAAGAGTCTCCGCGGGTCGGGCGGGGTCCCTCCCTCCTCAATGATGGTTCTAGCTCTTCCCTCCACGAGACAAGGCCGCTTCGAATGAGCATAGAGGTGGCCACTGAAAGGGGGACCTGAGACTGGAGGCTCTCTTGTCTGGTGCGCTTCCTGCTCGCCCGAGACAGCCCGTCGGACGGCGGCCGCCGCCGCCCCAGCCGCGAGTCCGATCCCGAGCCCTGGGCCACGGGAGCGGTGGGGAGTGAGGCGCGGCGGAGAAACACGTCGATGTGGGCCGAGCTGCTGCGGGGAAAGGAGCGGCAGCGGGTGGCGGCGGCCTCCGAAGTGGATGGCACGAGTCGCGGGATGCACAGGGATGCTCCGTTGCGTTGACATCTTGCTCAAGGTCTGCCCGTCGGCGGGCGGTGCGCCGCCCGCCGGCAGATCGAGGCCCGCCGACGGGGTGGCGGTCGCACGAGCCGCGGTCGGCCTGCTCGCTGAGGTCTCCGCGCGAGCGGCGGCCGGAGCCGACTCGGTGGCAGCGCTCACGGCGGCTGGGGCCAGCGGCGGCGGTGGCGGCGGCGGTGGCGGCGGCGGTGGCGGCGGCGGCGGCTGCGGCGGCTCGGGGCGCGGCGGCGGCGTGGACGGCCAGCTGTAGCTCGGAGGCTCGCTGGCAGGCGACGACGGTGAGGTGACTGAGGGCGACGGCGGGCTGTGCTTGGGGTGCCATCCGGCCTGAAAGGGTGCCAGCTGGCCCGACTCGGCCAGCCGGAGCACCTCGCGGCCCACGAGCGCAGCTCCGCGAAGAAGGCGAGAGGCGTCCCTGGCGTGAGCGACAACCATTCGAGCGCAGAGTGCGCAGTAGAGACGTCGATCGGCGCCGAGGAACTTGCCCGGCAAACAAAAAGAATTTCGCGTTATGGCCGCGCGCGCGCGCGCACTGGCACTAATAACACAGGTACACCAGAACAAAAAGAATTGAATCATTCTCTCGAAGGCGTTCGCCGCCGCCGCACACGCGCACACATTTGTGTATGTCTCAGGCGGCGGCGGGGGGTGGATTCGGCGAGGGCGGCGGGCAGGGCGCGCCGGCGCTACCATCGACTGAGGCGAGCGGCGCGGGGGGGAGCGGCGCACCCGCAGGGGCGGCGGTGGCAGGTGCGGGCTTTGAGCGGCGAAGGTGGAGTGGATGCCGCGCCGAGCAGGGAGGTGGTGCCAGGTGAGGCGACACTGCCGCTGGCGTGGCTCGACCGCTGCGGGCGGGTCGACGCGACGTTCGAGCACACCTTTGGTGACGGCTCCCGTGCGAGCGGCATGACGCTGCTGATGGTCGCGATGGCCAGTGGCCGCAAGAAGCTAGCTGAGGAGATTCTGCGGCGCGGCGCGGATGTCTCGTTGCAAAACAGCAACGGCAGCTACGCGCTTGGACTCGCCGCCGCGAACGGCTACGCGAAGCTGGTCGAGCTGGTATTGCGGCACGGCGCGGAGGTCGACCAGCGAAACAAGGTTGGCAGCACAGCGCTGATGCAGGCCGCCTACAATCGCCGCGAGCAGATTGTGGACACGCTGATCCGGCACGGCGCGGCGATCGACATGCAGGACAGCGTCGGCGGCACCGCGTTGATGGCTGTCGCCTACAAAGGCCACGAGCGGATTGTCGACATGCTGGTCCGGCACAGCGCGGAGATCGACCTGCAAGCCAAGGACGGTGGCACCGCGCTGATGCAGGCCGCTTTCCACGGCCAGCCCACCGCCCTCCTCCGCCTGCTGCGGGCGGGCGCAGACATGACGTTGCGCGATGCGGCGGGCAAGACGGCGCTGCAGTACGCCAAGGAGAAGGGCCAAGCCGAGTGCGTCGAAGCCTTCAGGACGTATCTCGGGGAGGTGGCGGCGGTTCGGAGCAAGTCGCCGTCGGCCGAGGCGGGCGGCGCAGGGGCGAGCGGCGCACCCGCAGACGCGGCGGCGGCGGGCGCCAGTGCCGCGGCCTCTGCTTCGTGCGGCGAGGGCGCGGAGGCCGAGCCGGGCAGTGGGACGGTGCCAGAGGAGGTCGTGGAAGCGGCTCGGCGGGGCGAAGAGGTGGCGGTGCTGGCGTGGCTCGAGGGCGGCGGGCGGGTGGACGAGAGGTTCGAATGCGACTTTGGTGACGGCTCTCGTGAGAGCGGCATATCGCTGCTGATGGTCGCAATGATCAATGGCCACGAGGGGCTGGCCGAGGCGCTGATCCAGCGCGGTGCGGATGTCTCGTTGCAGACGAGATGCGGTGTCACCGCGCTCATGTTCGCCGCCGCGAACGGCCGCGAGAAGCTGGTCGAGCTGGCATTGCGGCACGGCGCGGAGATCGACCAGCGCCATTACAATAAGGGCGGCACTGCGCTGACAGGCCGCCGCCTTTGGCCACGAGCGGATTGTCGACATGCTCATCCGGCACGGCGCGGAGATCAATCTGCAGGCCAACGACGGCGCCACTGCGCTGACTATCGCCGCGTGCTACGGCCACGAGCGGACTATCGATACGCTGATCCAAAACGGCGCAGAGATCAACCTGCAGCACAGCGTCGGCGGCACTGCGCTGACTTTCGCCGCGCGCTACGGTCGCCCCGCCGTCATGCGACAGCTGCTGCGGGTGGGCGCAGATATGACGCTGTGCACTAAGAAGGGCATGACCGCGCTGCAATGGGCCAAGGAGAGGGGCCACGCCGAGTGCGTGCGCGAACTCGAGGAGCACGCGGCGGCCAAGGCGGCGGCCGAGAAGGCAGCGAAGGAGGCGGCGTGGGCTGCGGGGGCGGCGGAGAGGGCGGCGGAGAGGGCGGTGGAGGAGAAGGAGGCGGCGCGGCACGCCGACGAGCTGCTGGCGGAGGTCGAGGCGGAGAAGCGCGCTAAGGGCAAGAAGGAGAAGAAGGGCGGAGGAGGTGCGGGCGGGGCGGGGCCATCGCAGGAGACGGAGGAGGGTGCAGAGGCGCCGTCCGAGGCAGCCGCAGACGAGGCCGAGAAGAAAGCCGAGGAGGAGAGAATGATCTGGCTTCTCGAGAAGTGTCATGAGGAGCGGATCCGGCTCGGCATCACGGCGGAGAGCCAGGCAGCGGCGTCGGCAGAGGTGGCTAAGGCGGCGCGCTTGGACGCGGAGGCGGACGAGGCGGAGGAGGAGGCGGAGGCGGACAAGGCGGAGGAGGTGGCGGCCGTGGCGGCGCTGGCGGCTGCCGAGGTGGCGCGGGCGGAGGCCAGGGCGGCGCAGGTGGAGGCCAGAGCGGCGCTGGAGCAGGCCAAGGCGGCGCTGCGCGGGGCCAATTTGGCGCTCGAAGGGAGTGAGACAGCGCTCGAGGAGGCCGCGGCTGCTGCAGTCGCGAGGGCTGCCGCTGCGGCCGCGTCGATGGCCAGGGCAGTTGCAGCCAGGATGGCGGCGGATGCGGCCCAGGAGCGCTAATAGAGAGCTGCCGAGGCCACGGCCGGTGCGACTCTCGAAAAGAAACACGCTGGTTGAAAATGGGAACGGCGAACCCGGCAAATGAGGAAATGACAAATGAGCCCCGTAATTTTATCGAATGCGCTAGGGCCGTACCGCCTCAAGATTTGCCCCCCCCCGGGCCGTATTACCTCAGCGCACAGTGGTAGATTTCGCGCCGGGCGCGAGGGTGCGGAGCTCCCCAGAGCTCTCTGCACACAGGACAGGAATCAGGATGCTTGGCGACGACCACGAAGAACACGCGAAAAACCGTCACAAGGTGGGTGGGTGGGCACCTGGGCACGAGGAATAAGCGCAACAAGGCCCTCGATTTTCTCTACTCTTCCACTGTCGCCCGACGGAACCGCCGCGCTCTCCAAAGAGATGCCAACGTCAATACCCTATACGTACCGCTTACCGCACTGGGCACTGCCCCAGTGACCCTCAAGATGCCGGCTACACCGGCGACCGGCCGGCGCGGCGCGGCTCACCGCGCACCACGCACGGCCGACGCGCACACGCACGCACGCACGCACGCACGCACGCACGCACGCACGCACGCACGCACGCACGCACGCGCAGATCCGGACGGACGGACGGACGGACGACACAGATACATACGGCTCCTGACCACCCGCACATGGCACATGCACAACAAACAACACAGAGCACATGCATCATGGTTCGACGTTCCTTCATGATCGATGCACATGCCCCAACAACACTGCACTGGCTCAACGCCCTACAGGCACAGCACCAATAGCAAACGACACGTAACACATGCACATAGCACGGCACCGAGGTAGTCGCACCACCGTCCTCCGCGCCGACACGGGCAAACCCTGATCGGCGCACTCCTAAATAGAGACCCCACCACGAGGGGGACGTGAGCGGCGGCGCGAGGCAGCCGCCGCTTAGCGAGCGGTCGCCGAGTCGCGGCCCGCCGACTTGCGCGCAACGCTGTCGCGCCACGTGTCGCGCCACGCCTCGGCCTCGTTCACCTCTTCCCCCGCGAGGTACGGCCGCAGACGCGCGGAGAGGGCAGTCTTGTAGTAAGGGTGAGCGGCGACGAAGAGGAGGAGCGATGCCAGGTTGAGAAAAGGCGGGTAGACGAAACCGACCGTGATGTAGCCCGAGAGGAGTATGTTGATCGTGTAGTTGACGGGCTCGATGAAGAGGTCGCCGCGCGCTCCGTCGACCGATGAGAAGGGAAGGACGAAGAAGCCGAGCAGCCGCACGATGGTACCAACCTGCAGCAGGACCCACATGCCCTGCATGGCCCTTGGGTCGATAAATACGGTGCGGTACGCCTCGGCGACGCGGAGGACTCCAAAGAGGGCAAAGCCGGGCACCTGCAATGCAAACACGACAGTCAGGGCGATCGTGCTTGGCACTCCGCCGGCTTGGGAAGTAAAAGCCGACGGGATACGGCCAGGCATGCTGGGATGCACATTCAGCATCTGAGAGGGCACGGTAATATGCTTGACACCAAACACCCCTTTCGTCATGAGGAATCCCGTGGGGACGTTGATGAGCATCGCGAGCGCCACGCAGACGTAGGCGAGGGAGGGCATGTCGGGCCGCAGGATGGCGAACATGCCGATGGTGAGCTCGAGGGAGCTGCCGAGGCCGTGCAAGTGCGCGATGTGGTTCGTGCCGTGGGCGACGAACTTCTTGTGCGCGCGCTTGACGGTCCTGCGCTCGACGTAGTAGGCCTTGAGCAGAAAGTAGACGGTCCAGACGTAGGTGAGCACGCAGAGGCTCGGCCGCATCGACGCGACGTTGTCGCCGCCGTAGAACTGCTTGCCGAAGTGCTCGCGCCCTCCAAATGCATTGATCTTGCTGATCCACTCGAGCACGGCGGCGAGGGGCTTCTCGCCGAGGCTGGCGGAGCGCGCCATCACGCCAGCCAGTGCGGCAGCAAAGCCAGCGCCAAACGTGCTGTGCAGGAGCAGCGGCGTGTGCGCACTCTTCTCCAGCGTCGCCAGCGAGTTGGCGGAGAGCGCCCGCGGCAAGTAAGCAGGCCCTGCTGGCGGCGCGCCGCCCTCCTTGGAATCGGTCGCCGCGGACTCTCCCACGGGGTAGGCGGCGCTCGACCGCCTTTCCTCCTCAGGGGTGCGGATGCGGAGCTGCGGAGGCCACACCAGCTTGGCGATGGCGAAGACGGCGCAGGAGAAGAGGATACAGTGAGGCGGGTAGACGAAGGCGACCACCTACCACACCCACCCCTCCGCGTCGCGCGCGCATCAGGCGGCGGCGTGCGAGGCTGGGCGCCCGCACCGTGGTCCCCGAGATGAGGATGGTGAAGCTGTAGCAGAGCGGCTCCGTGAAGAGGTCGCCGCGGCCGCCATCCTTGGACGAGTACGGCGTGAGGTAGTAGCCCCCCAGTCGCACAGCGGGGCCCACCTAGGGCCAAAGGCTGTAATTAGACACGTGATGTTCCAACATCCAGCCGTACACGCACTCGCCGATCGTCGTTGCGCGGCATCGACTCGGCTGCATCTCGGCTACATCTCGCTTGGAGGAGGATCCAAAGGTTTGGCAGCAGCTTGTCGTTGAGGTAGAGGACGCGCACCGCCTCGAGCGCGCGGCAGACGCTCCAGAGCCAGAACACGGGGACAATGAGGTGCTTGATCCCGACGCGCGGCGTGAGGAGCAGACCCGTCGGGATGTTGACGGCGAGCGCGAGAATGGCAGCGGAGTGGGCCCAGGTGGCGTCGTCGCGCCAGAGGATGGCACAGACGCCAAGGGCCATCTCTACGAAGGAGCCGAGCCCATGCAGCGCAACGACGATCGGCGAGTGCGTGTACGGCTGGGTGGCGGCCCACGTCGGGGCGAGGCGCTTGCGTTGCGCGCGTGCGATTGCGCCGCGCTCTGCAATGTGCATGATGCCCCACGAGTAGCAATAGAGGAAGAAGAGGCCGATGGCTAGCGAGCCGTTGACCGGCTCCGCGACAAAGTCGAACTGGTTGTCGTAGTGGTCGGGGAACGCCTTGCGGGGCGGTGGGCGCTCTGTGGTGAGACTAGTCATGGCAACCGGCAGGCCCAATGCGGGCTTCTCTGCCTGCAGCCGCTCGATGAGAGCCAGGAAGAGCTCCGAGGGCACCTCGTACACTGCGATCACGGCACAGCACAGGACGATGAGGCTCATGTCCAGCCGCATGTTCATCCTGGCGGCGGAGGCGTCTTCCGCGCGCCGCTCGGCGCACACAGCTGTCGCCGCCATGTGACCTCAGTGGCCGCCCAGCTGACGAAATATGGTGATCGGAAAACTTACACACACATGCACACATGCACACACACACACACACACACACACACACACACACACACTGCAGGCTTGACCCCAGTTGGGCCACGGTGACTAGGTGTGAATGGGGGAGTTCGGTATTCACAGTCGTTTACACTGAGGGAGCAATGGCAATTATTATTCGGGTTGCTTTGCCGTCATCATTCAGGGCGGCGTCCTACCATTGCGGCTCAAGTCAATTATTAATATTGCTGGTGTCCGCCGTGCGAGGCGCCGTTCCACTTCGGCGCCGCCGGTCTGGCGCGGTTTCCTATTTGCAATTATTGCACGCCGCGCCGCCGTTGGGCGAACTTATCGGCAGCAACTTATTGGCGCGGTTTTCGCGATGTCTCTCTTAGCTCTGGGTCGCAATGGGCGATCCCAGGCGGGAGCAGAGGCCAGTGGCCTCGATTCTCTGATGGGCTGGGCCTACACTACGATCGAGTTCACGTTATTCCTCTGGTCGATCGCCGTGGGCCTCGCTTATGACGGTATTGCAGCCCTTCTCACTAGCCGGGTCTACCGTGCCGGGGCTGGGGCAGTCCTCCTCTACCTGCTGGGTACCACCCTGATTGAGCTGGTGACAAGCGGTGACGGGGGACCTGAGCTCCTCTTCTTCCTCAGGATGGCCGTCTTCGTCTACTGTGTCGGCTATCAGGTTCGCGCACTCTGTGACTACACCCCTGTCCGCGTCCTCCTCCTCCTCAGTGGAGGGTACCCCTTGTTCCGCCACGGGGCGGCGGCGATTGCCGAGCCGTTCCGGGACTACGCGGCGATGGGCCCTTATGCAGGTGTGCTCCTCACCTTCTCCGCCATCTACCTCGCCACGCGCTCCATGGGGCGGCACGTTGGCTACTTCATGGACACGTACATCAAGACGTACGTGCTTGAGACCCAGATCGATTCCCTGCTCCGCCGAGTCCGTGGAGGCGGTGCTCATGCTGACGAGCCTTCAGAAGAGTCGGTCACCCTCCTCCACGCCTATCTCCGAGCCCGCGGTGGCCTGCTTTGCACGCTTTCCGTCGCCGTTTACCAGTACGGCCTTGTCATGATCCCGCTACTAGTCCTCGGGGGGCTCGGGGGAGTCGGCGCTGTTTGCCCTTCGTGTGGCAGCTCGATCGCATCCTGCACCTACGACACAGATCAACGGTGCCCGACCATCACCATTGTCGCGACCAACGCGTCGGCGATGGCAGGCGTCGGAGTCGTGAGTACCGTCACTCTTGCCACCCTCATCCGGCCGCGCTACCTGCGCATCTTTGGGACGAACGCCCTTCAGGCCCTTGTGGCGATGCGCCGCCGCCCAGCCGCGGGCACGCCCTTCTCCATCACTGCCGATACCTCCAAGGGCGATATCGTCCAGGCCATCTCCGCCGGACGCATCTGCCAGATGGAGGCAGTCGAGCAGCTGGCCCAGCAGCTTTCTGGCGTCGAGGCCGAGGAAGAGGGGGAAGAGAAAACCCGAAAGCTTGCGAACATTACCCGCAGCCTGGACCTCCTGAGGACGCTCAAGGAGACTGCAATCCCTGACGCCGGGGGGTCCGAGCACGGTCCAACCGTCCCAACTGGGGATTATACCTTCACTTTCGCCACAACGTGAAATCTCTACAACAAACTCTACATCATAAGCGGCGAACGAGGCACGGTCGCTCTCCGACATGAGGCGCGTTGCACTTGCCAGTGCTGCCCTGGCCTTCTGTCTGCCCGCCCAATGGGTGGCAGTTGCCTCTGCTGCTGTGGCATGCCTCACGGCTGCGACTGGCCGGCGCCTCGGCGCGTCAGCTCGGCTCGGCGTAGCGATAGCCGATAGTGGCCAGCGCAACTCGCTTGGACTCAACGCTCAGGCCAGGAGCTCCCGCACGCGCTGGCGCGAGTCATGGCGCATGCAACGCGCAGCAATGCTCGCCTCGCCTCGCGCAAATGCGACCGTCCTCGCAGCCGACAGTCCACCGCCTGCTAAAGAAGCACAGCGACGAATGCGGCACCGGCGACACATGGCAGGCTGGTCATGACGCAGTCATAGGGTGTTGTGTGCCGTCAGAGTGACTCCCTGTGTGTCAGGGATAGTCAGGGCTGTCCATCAGAGCTCCAGTAAGCTCGGAGACACCCCATTAGCGCGGCTCGACCTCTTTGAGTCACTGCCTTAGTCCCGGCGGTTTGGCTGTAGAGCCTCTACAACAAACTCTACAGCAAAATCGCGCTCTACATCGCTCTACAGGCGACTCACATCGTCACGCGCCGGATGTAGAGCTCTACAGCTCTACAGCGCTCTACATCTCTACAGCTCTACAGCGCTCTACACTCTACATCCTCTACACCCTCCCTCAGGTCGGCACTCTGCTCCTCTGACGTCGGCGTGCTGATTGACCGGCTCGACACGGAGGGAGGCCTTGGCGGGCTGTACAAGCATCTCGCGCACACCAAGGAGGGCCCTCTACATCTCGTTCCGAGCATCACCCACTGCGCCGTCTGCGCGCTCATCGTTGCAATCGCAACACGAAATAGCCCACAAAAGTCTAAGGACGCGCGAACTGTGCGACGGAGTAACCCACACGAAAAGTGGGTTTTGGGGGTTTACGGTGTGGGGGAACCATGCGTCCTCCCCCCCCCCCTCCCCCACACCCCACCCCTCACACAAAATTATTTGTGGATGGCAGAGATGGCAGCGCGAACCACACTATAACGCCCCCAGTTCGGCGTACATAGACCGCGCGTGCAGCGCGCTCCGTGTTTGCATATCGCCCTGGCGGACTCGTTTACACTTCCTAGCTCAAGCCAGGCGCCGCAGGCCATAAAGAGGAGCGCAGATTAAAATGGCGCCGCAGGCTCCCGGGCCGTCCGCGAACCAGTAATCTTTAAAAAAACAAAAAGATCATCACAGCGGCCTCTGTGATCTCCACATCCTCCAATCTCCAATCTCCAATCTCCAGCGTCATGTTTTGCCGGATCAGATCTCCGATCTCCATCTCCAATCTCCAATCTCCAACGCGTCATATTTTGCCGGATCCAGTTCAGATCTCCGATCTCCATCTCCAATCTCCAATCTCCAATCTCGATTCCGGGGGGCGGGGGAGGGGGGGGGCTCGAACCTTCAAGGAGATGCGCTATGGATTCATTCACACCGCACATCTCCGATCTCCGATCTCCAATCTCCCATTTGACCCCTGCCGCGCCGCCAGCTGCGATCTCCAATCTCCAATCTCGATCTCCAATCTCCGCTCCAGCGGTGGATGCCCGGCGCGAGGATCTACGATCTGTGTTCTCCATCTCCAATCTCCACCTTTGACCCTGGCAACTGCCAACACGATCCACAATCTGTGATCTCAATCTTTCATCTTCAACATAGCCCGACTGTGTGGTAGAATCGGCTAGGATCTCCACTCCTGGTCTGCACTGTCTGCGATCTACACGCTCTCGTAGAGATCTCGATTACTCGGCACAGCTCTGATATGAGTGAGGCTGGTCGCAGCCCAGGAGAGAGACGCGGGGCGTGGTGGGCCGTGGTGCCGCCGGTCCCCGTGAATCAGAAAGAGCGCCTGCTAGAGCCGAGCAGGGCGAGCCGTAGCGACTCCATCTGCCGTTCGACCCGGTCTCGATCCGCGCCTCGAAACGACTAACGTCCACTAGACCATGTAGCGTATGCCGAGTCGCACGCCATAGCAGCTCGTGAAGTGTCTCCGATGCCGTCAAAGATAGCGGCAATTTCCGTCCCGTAATCACCGGCTGTCCACGTGCATAAAATAAATAAAACGGACAAAACGAGGGGTGGGAGAAGGACAGGGTCCCCACCTGCACGAGCAGGATCTTGCTTGGAAGGACGATCAGGGACCCACGGGGGAACGGGAGCGGGGAGCGCATCGCGACACGGAGGGGGGCTGGGCCAGGTTGACCCACACCGACAGGGTCCCAAGGATCCGTGAGCGACGTGCCGCGCGTCCCCCACCCGGAGAGGAGGGCGCGCAGCGAGCCCAGTTCGGTCGCCCATTAGGCTGAACAAGCTTTTCCTCTCGCACCCCGTCTCTTTTCCTTTCCTTTTTTCTCTACATCATCCTCTCTTTTCCTCTCTATTTTCCCGGGGAAACCATCAAATTTTCCGGGCTCTGAGCCGAGTCTGAGGCTGGTTTGGGCCCCAAATCAGCCAAATCGGCAAAATACCGGGTATTTTGCGGGAATACCTGGAAAAACTCGGGTATACCTGGAAAATACCCTGCGACCGCCTGGGTATCGTGCCGATTTCCTCAATTTTGCCTCAGATTTTGCCCCAGACCAGCGGCTCTCAGACTCAGGGTACAGGGAAACTCGCGAGCCTTTCCAGAATGGAGCACCAAACACCCTCTGTTTTCCCTGGAAATTTCCGGAAACGCAAAGTGGGGCTGCGGCCTCTTTTTCCCTTTCTGTTTGCCGGAAAAGCTTGTGCAGGCCAAGTCGCCCACCGCCAGCTCGGGCAGCAGGGCAAGGAGGCTCATTGATTGCGCCAGAAAGAAGAAAAACGGCTCCCACATCCCTTTGGCTGTCACACTGTACACACACACTACGCGGCCACCGACACGACCTAAGGACCTTTAAAAAAAATCGTCGTGCTTTCTTCTCTCGTCGCCCGCCCAGGGTTCCAACTTTTTGCGGGGTATGGTATGGTAGGCTCGCGGCCCAAAGGGTGGGGGGGTAAGGTCCTGACCACCCATCCCCTGTCTCCGGGAGGCTGGGCGGGGGGGTATGGTCTCGAGCTGGATGACCATACCATACCCCGCAAAAGTCCGAACCCGAGGCGCCATCGCGCGAAGTGTTCGCTGAGAGGCGCTCCCTCACGATGGAAGAGGCATCCAGCGCGGATGCCGCGGTAGGGGCCGCCCGGCGGGAGGCTCGAGTAGCGGCCGAGCCTCTGGCGACGGAGGCGGAGGGCATGCAGCTGCACCTCTCCAGCAGCAGCGCCACCGGCTACAAGGGTGTGGTCAGCTGCTCCCATGGCCGCTTCCGAGCGCAGCGCACTGTAGGGAGAAGCAATGTCATCTTGGGCGTCTTTGGCACCGCGGTTGAGGCGGCGTTGGCCTACGCGCGGTCGGTCGGCGAGTACGATTCCCCAGCGGTGGTGGCAGAGGCGGAGGGCATGCGCCTGCATCTGTCTGACCGCAGCGCCACGGGCTACCAGGGCGTGCACATGGACAAGGGCCGCTTCCGAGCGCAGCGCACGGTGAACGGGGCCAATCACGTCCTGGGCCAGACCTTTGACACCGCAGTCGAGGCGGCGGTGGCCTATGCGCGGGCGTTCGGACCCCCTGCACGCGCCGGCGTCGCACCCCCTGCGCGCCCGCCCGACGGCGGTCGGGCAGAGGTCCCGTCGGAGGCGACTCGCGTCGCTGCGGCCAAGGGTGCGCGGCCAAGGGTGCACGGTGCGGGCGCCGCAAGGCAGGAGGAGGCGGCGCAGCAGCAGCAACCTGGCCGGCAGAGGCCGGGAGCGGCAGCCAAGGCCGCGGGGAGGGCGGTGGCCGTGCGCGGTGGGGTGGTGAAGGGCGCGCCCTCCAGAAAGAAGCGGCTCGCACGGCGGGTCGGCCAATGGAGGTCTGGCGCCGCCGTGGAGTACGCGGTGGTGGCGCCTCAGCCGCCGCCGCCGCTCCAGCCGCCGCCGCAGCGGCCGGGCGGGGTGGACCCGTGCGTGCTCTACAAGGTTGGGCTTGAGGGAGTGCAGGGCCTCACCGACGCCGTCTTCGCCATGGGCCGCATGATACGCGAGGCGGGAAAGGACCCCGTCACCGCCCAGGCCGTCCGTCAGTGGAGCTGACGCGGTGCACGCCCCTGCACACAGCGTCACTCTCTCGGCATGTCTCTCGGCTCCTCCGTCTCTCGGTTTTGAGTGTAACTCTCTCTCGGTTTTGAGTGATGATGAAACTAGAGGAGGTCGGCATTTCCCAGTTGCTTGCGCACGCGTCAGCGCTCGCGCGGCGCGCACCCGCCGCTGCCGAGGTGAGTCTACTCCCGACTAGGACAAGCGTACACGGCGTCTCCACAGTAGGCGCTGACTGAGAGTACGAAAGAAAGGCCGCGGGGAAAAATCCTATCGGATGAGAAGAAAAGAAATTTGGGGCCCATCGCCGCTCCTGGTCGGGCGTCGGCGCACCACCAATGCCCGGCCTCCTCGGCGTTGCCAGCTCCCTGCGGCTGCAGGTCGCAGCACACAACGCCCCCGCCGCGCTGCGGCCGCTGTTGGCGCCGCTGCTGGCGGCGAACCTGCGCCGCATCAGCCCGACGGCCGATGCCGACTCGCTCGAGGCTGCCGTGCGGCCCGTGCTGTTGCCGAGTGAGCAGTGGGGCGACCTGGAGCGGTGGCGCGGGAACGCACGCCTGCTAGCGTGGCTGCGCTCCGCCTACATCGCCTCTCGCGACGAGACGCGTGCGACGCTGCCGGCCGCGGACCGCTCGCTGCAGGCTTATCCAGGCACGCTTCCACACGCGCACCAGATCCGCGAGATCTTTGGCACGCGTCAGCCCGATGGCGCGTGGCCGCCGCCGCCGCCGCGCGAGCCGCCGCCGCCGCGCTCCCCAAAGGAGTCCACCGCCGGTGTCCCCCTCGGCGAGGTGCTCGAGGCGGCGGGAGGGCTCGTGGCGGGGCGCAACGCGCTCAACATCTGGATGGAGCGGAGAGGCGTGTACGAGCTGCTCACGACCGAGCTCGTCGGCGCGCTGGGCGGATACCTGAGGGGCAGGCTCGCGCGGCTGGGCAGGCGGCTGGGGCGGCGGCCTCGCCTACTCGAGGCGGGCGCCGCAGACGGACACCTTGTGGCGCATCTCCGCGCGTCGCTGGCGGGCGAGAGGGGCGAGGCTGCGGTCGCGGATGTGTTCGCTTGCGACGACTTCTCGACAGCGGCGCCGGGCGGCGTCCGTGCCGCGCGCTCGCGCGGCGTGGAGCAGCTGGGGTACTGGGAGGCGCTCGCCGAGCACAAGCCGGATATGGTGGTGTGCGCGTGGATGCCGATGGGCGTGGACTGGTGACTCTCGCCTCCGACCGAGGAGCCCTGCACACCGTGGGCGCCGAGGCGTCGCCTCGTGAGTAGGTCGCACGCCTTCCGCCACACCCCCACGGTGCGCGAGTACCTCCTGCTCGGCGAGGCCGACGACGGCTCGGTCGGCCACCTGTGGCGCACCTGGGGCAATCCTGCCTTTCGGCCTCCGACCGCTCCGCCGAGTCTGCCCCCGCCCTACTTGGCCGACGGGTGGGAGCGGGCGGATGTGCCCGAGATTGGGCGGTGGATGCTCAACCGATTCGACTCGGATCTCGACCCGCACGGCTCGCGAGCCGTCTCGTTCGTCCGACTGAACAGCTGACGACAGCTGACATAGCAGTGCATGAGGAGTGGGGCTGTGTCCAGCGGTGACAGGTGTGTGCATAGCGCGCGCTAAACGACTAGAACTGGCGGGAATATCGTATCTTACGAATACTTGATTTTTCACGCCCTCGCCGTCTAACAATCGTGTTCAAGCGGCCCTCCTGTGAGCTGGTACACCAAGAATGGCTTACCACTGCCAGGGGCCACACTGTGGCAAGCTGTGATGAGCGTGGTTTGGCTTGTGCAGCCCATACGGACGTGGTATATACACATATATGCGGCCACGTGTCGGCCGGTTCGGGGCACGAATTTCCACGGCCTAACAATCGTTGCTGTAGTGGCGCCAATGGCCGCCTCCCGTCGCGCCATTGGCACCCTAGCCAGCAGTAGCACCGGAGGCAACACCACCAAGCCCACAAGTCACAAGAGTGACGGAGATGCTTGCCACGAGCACCGTGACGCCCGACCCTGTGAGCACCGTGGGCGTATACGGCTGCATACGGTGAGATGATGCACAGCATGGCCAGACGAGGGATTCAAGGCTCGCCAGCTGTATGTTAGTGAAGTATATGGATGTGATCAACATGTGTGCGTCACAGGTACGCGCAGCAGCGCATGTAGCCGCTGATATCGAAGACAGCGCAAACAGGTCTTTTTGCGCCACGCACCCGATGGCCGTGCAGGTCCAACTGCGTGCACAGGAATGCTATCAGCGCGTCTCCGCCATAACTGGACATGGCAATGAAGCAGCTGAGACGTGACAACACCGGTGCTGGGCCAAGGAGGTGCCGCTCACCGCCGATTGTTAGGACTGTCGTCGAAGGCGAGCGGCGGTCGCCGGGCAGCAGCTCGTGGCGATCGTCGATCCGCGAGCTGCCAAGCTTGTCACAGGCCGGCACTGGATCGAGGACGATGGCGCCGCGCGGCTGGAGGCAACGGAGAAAGGCATTGTGGAGCGGCGAGGCGATTGTTAGGAATTTCGAGGCGCGGAAAAATCCGACAGCCGGGAAAAATCAAGTATGCGTGACATATATGGACACCGGCACTCGCGACTCTATAGACTAACGGCTTTCGCCGCGCGCTCTGGGGCACTTTAGTCTTTTCGTACACAGCTTTCTGACGTACTTACGGCTTTGTTTTACCCCGCTGGGCGGCTGGGCAGCCGCTCTCGCCGCTCGCGCGTCCCCGCGCCACCACACGGCACATTGCACACCATCCACGCACGGCGACCCGCGATCGAGACCGCTGTGAGTGTGACCCAGGACACGCACGCAGCACACAATCTCGACGAATGCGCCTGACACGCCACCTGTTTCACAAACTGTTCTCTCAGCCGGAGCCCACTTCGCACTTGACCCTGCCCCCATTCACGGGGAACCGGTTACGATCTCAGCGTCAGGGACACCGCACTGACAAGAAAAAGAAGGCTCACAACGATTGTGACTGTCATCCCAGTGCAAGCCGTTCGGCCCTCAGCCGGCGCTGCTCTACGCGCAGCAGCGCGGGCTGCAGCGATGCGCTGGCGGACGACGATGTTGGAGTAGACTGTCGGCGCGAGGGGCTCGCGCGTGAGAGGGCTCAGGACCTCGCCTGGGGCGGCCGAGCTCAGAACCTCGCGAATCGCTGCGCGTTCGTACGTGAAGCCATCGCTGGCAACAACAGGGTCCCGCATCATCTCGTGGGTGATGGGACATGTCAACAGGTCCTCCTCGACGCTGCGTGGAAGCGGGTAGCCGCTGGAGCTCCTCCCGCCTCCCTCAGTGCGAGGTGACCAGGTTGGTCTCGGCCACAGCAGAAGCCATGCCAGCATCGCGGCCATGGCAGCGAGGACAGAAGGTGCCTTCACCAGCAACATGATGTGATCGAAAGCGGCGGGTAACTGAGGTACACCGGGCGCAAGCAGTGCGGATTCTATCGGGGGAAAAGTCGGGTGCGCCAGCAGAGCTGCAAGAGCGGCCAGCGCAACAACTGCTGCTGCTGCTCCAAGACCCCGACGCGTGCAAAGCCGCCGCGTCGCGGGCGAGCGCTCGCGGCTGAGCATGCGGTGTAGATGAGGAAAGTCCTCCTCGACGGCGGAGGAAGCGGCCTCGTCGAGGTCTCCAACTGAGGCTCGCACCTCTGCCGCAGATTCGGGTGTGCCACAGAGCGTTAGTACCTCGAGCAGCGAGGAAGCATAATCGGCCGCCTGGCAGTCGCTACCAGCCTCAAGCATCCCGACGAGCACCCGGATGCCGCCCGAGGCGTGGAGCTCCTCTTTGATTGCATTTTGCTGGATGGCGAGGTGCAGGAGCGTGCCCGCCGCAGCCTCTGTCGCCTTTGAATCGATCTCGTCGCGCGCTCGGATCAACTTGAGCAAGGCCCTCACGCCACCCGCCTCGCGAATTGCATCACCAAAGGTGCCCCGGTTGGCAAGGGAGCGCAATGCGCAAGCGGCACCCTCGGCGGAAGCGGACTCCGCGCCGCTCCAAAGCAGACCAACGAGGACTCCAACCGTCGGTTTCATCGCCTCGTCGGGCGCGCCATTGCACGTCAGTTCGAGAGCCCAGCCCGCAATATTCTCGAGCTGAGCAAGCGCCACCAGTTTTGCCTCGTCGGGATCTGACAGCGGCCCGATCGCCTGCACCCGTTGAGCTGAGGATCGCGAGGATCTCGAAGAGCGCGACGACGACGACGACGACGACAAGCTGCGCCGCTCGGCGCTCTGGCGTGTCATGGAGCGCCGAATAGTGCTCAGATTCATGTCGCCTAGGCCGCAAGAGCGCGAGGTCCAGCTCGCGCACCTCCCATTGGTGGGACGCACGATGCGCACTGGAACGGGCCGGAATTTCCCTCCCGGGGTCCCCTCATGCGTCGGCTCGGAAGACGCCACCGTGGGGGTCAACGAGGGAAGGATTGGTTGTGGGTAGAAATGGGAATGCGACCGTGGGAGAGGGAGCAAGAACGGTTCTCTTCTCTTGCATGTATCCATCCCAAGCAAGGTGAAGAACAGCCAGGCTCGGACTGGACACCAACGCGGTAACCGGTATGGGTGGACGCGAGACGGGAAATGACGGCAGTGTACTTGCAGCGAGAGGCGTGAACTCTTCTTTTGTTCTTTTGCTCGCCTTTGCAGATTCTTTTTGCGCGCCAGTCCCGTGCCCAGTGTCGAGAGATTTTAGAAAACCAACAAGAAATCACGACTCTCACAGTGATTTGGGCTCGGCAGCTTGTCAGCCCTCAGCCGAAGCTGGGGCCAATGGTTGGGTAGTAGGGCTAGAGGGTCGCTCTACACTTAGCCTCTGCAGCGAGCGAGCGCTCAACTTAGCCCCCGCACGGAGCCGGGCTCAGACTTAGACTTGAGCACTTGAGCACTGGATAGGGTCGATTCCGCATGGTACGGGACCCCTCGATCGTCTCGCCCTCCCTCACTGGTGTGTTCATTGGGGGGGGTCATAACAAACACGGTACAGGATCGAGGTGCACGCTGCCGAAGCAGTGTCGTCCCCCCTCTCCCCGACGGCGATGGCGGTGTGACCGATCGAGCTGTATGTCGGGGGGCCTGAACTTAGACGACATAAGGCCAACTCCGGGTAAAACTCGGGTATACCTGCAAAAGTCCAGGTTTACCCGAAAAATACCTGGACGCGTCCCACATATGCCGCGCACGCCTACTCCCAGGGCCAGTGCGCTACTTGCGGCGCGCACCGCCTGCTCAAGTACCCGCACCGTACCATGTGCTGCCGCTACGCGTGCCAGAACGCGGCTGCGGCGCAGCGGCGAGCGCGGCTTGCCGATGGCGGTGCGGACGATGCGGTCGTGCCGGCGTTCTGCTACAAGATCAAGGCGGTGCTTGGCATGCGCTTCTGCGATCCCGATCAGCTCATCGCAACGAAGCAGCGCAACAAGCTGGCTGCTGCCAACAAGGCCCTATGCTACCTCACGCGCGGATCGTTCAAAGAGGACCAGCACACACCCAGGCTTCACCGTCACACGTTTGATTAAGCTTGAGGAGCTTCGTGTCATGTGGGAACTGTTTGGCTAGACGTCGCTCAAGAATGAAGGAGCAGCAACGAAATTCGGAAGAGGAGGATGCTGAGGCGGCGATTGCTAAGCATGAAGAGGATCGATCGCCCGCCGCAGGCGAAGAAAATTTGGGGGCTGCGCCGTATCGTTGATCACGGTGGGAGGCCTGGGAGCCTCCTGGCCCCAGGCCGTGCCACGGCCGACTTAGCCGATGTAAGAGGCTCCCGCTGATCTTAGACCGCGCAAGCACCCCAGCGTGCCAGAGCACACTTAGACCCGCTAAGCCTCGAGGCTCAGAACTTAGACTACTACCCAACCAGTCTGGGGCCGGTCCCGTAGCCGAGAGAGCCCGCGCCGATGAGTTCGACACGGTCGGGGGGGCCTGCGGAGAGGCCAGCGAGATGGCGATCGCTGTACTTCATGGTGTCATCAAGTGACCGGCTGACAAGCCAGAGGTCGATACTCTGGACGACCCATAGGATGCCACGAATGCCTGAAGGAGAGGGAGGCGAGGCCAGAGGCAGGCTCAGCTGCTCTCGGGTGATCTCACTTTGGTGGCTGAAGGACCCGATGGTCCTGTCACATTCGCGTTCCGAGTCGTGGGGGTAGAAGAATTCGAGGTAGAATCGAGTCAGCACTTCCTTGTAGTACAGCGGACCGCCAGGCTCGCCGGCAGCATCCGCAGGGAGGCAGCATATGAGGCACCAGTGAGGGCGGTGTCCCCTTCGTGCGTTCTACACTCCGGCCACGTAGATCTACCAGCTGGGGTCACTTCCTTCCCTCTTGTTTGTGGTGGCGGGCCACCCTGTCCAGAGCCCGGGAGGTGGATCGACAACTCGGATCGACAACTCGTGAGCCGTTCACTTTACTCTGATGAAACTAAAATAAATAGGTGGACGTCCGTACTTCCCTGGCGCCGGACGACTGAGTCGCGAGACTCGTTCGCAAGCGGCGCGCACATCATCCAATGCTGACTCGCACACTACTGCTGCTCGCCGCATCTCTTACGCACGGTCTTGTTCTGACACCGAACCAGTGCCCGTCCTCCCCTCTGCTCCGCCTGCGGGGTGGCAAGGCAAAGCCGGCACCACCTCCTCCCTCGTTCAAGGTCAAGAGCAACGCCGCCGCCGCCTCTGTCGGTGGACTGCTTGGGTATTGCACGGGGAAGGCCGCCAGGTCTGCTTCGAATGCGGCGGCCGTCTCTGTCGGCGCGTGCATCGCGTTGCTCGGTGCCCTCAACAGCCGGGGGTATCTGACGATGAACTACACCAAGATGGAGCGCGATCTGATGTCGCTGCTCGATCTCAACAAGGATGGCGAGTTCGACCGCGAAGATTACGACTTTCTTACGAAGAAGTTTGTGCGCTTGCTCTCAGACAATGGCGTTGGTAGCGCCACGGGCTTCACTGCCGGTTTCTGGAAAGGGTTTTCGACGTCCGACTAGCAACGAAAGCAAGACCAGTTTGACACACAGCAGTGGTGCGCGGTGCGGCAGGACAGTCGCGAAGAAGAGGTTGAACACTGACCCCTGCACCCGTGGCCAAGTGCGTGAAGTGGCGCAAAGTCGTCTTGTCGGCGGTCGTGCAGCTGTGCACTGCACGCGAAGAGAGGACGATCGAGGATGGTGGAGATGAGGCCAGGAGCCGGTGCGCACCACGACCCTTTTTTTAGAGACGGAAAGAGATGCAGGGGCAGGGGCGGGGGGTAATTTCTCTCGTGTCTCATACGTAAAAAGACAACGCCCCGCGGGGGGGCGCAGGAAGCTCCCACAGAGTCGCTGACACAATATCGCGCGGAGCCCCCCCGCG
>NW_005200333.1:753798-797127 GCF_000372725.1 Emiliania huxleyi CCMP1516 | reverse complement strand
CCCCAGTTTTTTTTAAAATGGGGGGGCCTTTTTTGTGGGGGGGTGCATCGGGTTTTTCGGTCCCCTCAACAGCCGGGGGTTTTTGCGGATGAATTCCCCCAAAATGGAGCGCGTTTTAATGTCCCTGCTCAATTTCAACAAGGAGGGGGATTTCGCCCGGAAAAATTACGCTTTTTTTAAAAAAAATTTTGTGCCTTTTTTTTCAAACAATGGCGTTGGTAGCCCCCCGGGTTTCACTCCCGTTTTTTGAAAAGGGTTTTCGACTTCCGCTTAGCAACGAAACCAAGCCCATTTTGCCCCCCACCATTGGTCCCGGGTGCGCCAGAACATTCGCAAAAAAAAGGTTAAACCTTGCCCCCTGCCCCCGTGGCCAAGTGCGTAAAGTGGCCCAAATTTTTTTTTTCGGGGGTCGTGCAGTTTTCCCCTCCCCGGGAAAAAAGGCCGTTCGAGGATGGTGGAAATGAGCCCAGGACCCGGTGCCCCCCCCGCCCTTTTTTTTAGAGCCGAAAAAAAATCCAGGGCCAGGGGCGGGGGGTAATTTCTCTGGGGTTTCAAAGGAAAAAAGACAACCCCCCGGGGGGGGGCCCAGGAAGTTCCCAAAGAGTGGGTGACAAAATTTGGGGGGGGGCCCCCCCCCCCCCCCACATGGGGGTCGCCCTTTGCCCCTCCGGGACCCCCCCCCCCCCCTCGGTCGCGTACACCCCACGTAGACAGTCCCGATACGTCCCCCCCTCCATGGCTCGTACGCCGCAGCGCGCTATTCTCTAGCCACAGACCACTGGCGCTGTGTTAGTCAGTTCCGATACATCTTCCGCCATGCATCCTCCCACGATTCGGCGCTTGGAACCCCGAGAGCGCGATCCGGCAACGAGTGCCCGGCCATGCGTCACGACACCTCCATCGGCTCGCCTGCAGCGGGGGGGGGAGCCGATCGGCTGTCAGTACTGCCACTGCCACCGCTCCCTCGTATGTGCCGAGGGAGGAGAGGAAGGGCTCGAGGGAGGAGGAGGAGGGCCAGGCGTGTCTCTGGGGGAGCCGCCCCGTCCCTCGGCGCACCTCCGCCCCCTTGTTCGCCGGTGGCGAGCTTTGCAAGCTCGTGCTCCGCCGCCTATCAGCCGGAAGCGCCCGTCTGCCAGACAGAGTCCTCGCTGCGGGCGCAGTCGTGGGGTGCGTCGAGCGCGTGCCTGCTGGTATGAGCCGTCTGCGGCGGCGGCGAGGACCATGACGGGTATGGTCGAGGAGACGGTCAGCATCTTCTCCAGCGCGTTCATCAGCTTGCGCGTGCTCGTCGGGTAGATGTGACGCGGGTTGAGCAACAGCTCGGTCAGCCGCTGCGCCGTGAACGGCGTCTCGCTGAACTCGTCCAGCAGCGCGACCAGCCGCCGCAGCACGCTCTCGAAGCTCTCTCCGCCGTTGGGACCTGCGCGGTTCCACGCCGCTCCGACTTGCTCGCGCGCGAAGCACGCGAAGAGGCGAGGCGCGTGTGAGTGGGGAGGGCGCGCACCCGGCACGTCAGCGCAGCCCTCGTTGTACTCGTTGCACACCGCCTCGATTTTGGCCGCGAGCAGCGGCTTGAGCAGAGCCCATTCGTACCTGCTCTTGCCAGTCGTCGCAACCTCCTCGAGAACCTTGAGCAGCCCCGGAGTGATGGTCTTGCCGGGCGTGAAGGCTGCGGCAGGGCGAACGCACTTTGGTGAGCGCGTCCCGAGCAGGGGGCCAACTCCGTGGCGGGACGGGGGCAATCACCCTTGAGGGTGGCTGCATCGACGGGGCCCATGTCCGGCGGATGGACGCGGAGAAGGCACTCCGCCGCCCTTCAGGCCGGAAGAAGAATTCTCGCTGTCCTTCACAATCGCTGTGTGAGGACTCACGCTGTTCGCTGTGTGACGACTCAGGCACTCAGCGCCACCAGCCAGTACCAGACCCAACCCCCCCCCCCCCCCCCGCCTCCCACAAACGCGAACAAAAATTGGTATTGCTAAAAATCTCTCCCCAAACGCGTCGAGAAACGGGTGAACGACTCATCTGATTGCGATACTACGTCGGGCGGCCTGATTACACATCGGAGTGCATGTACGCGCCTGCGAGTGGAGGTAAATACAAGTGCAAGCTCACGTGGCCGCCTATCTACCCGTGTGAAGTTCAGACGCTCAGCCGGAGATAAGACGCCCCCCAATCTCTTTCGGCCGCTCGGCGTTCGCCTTTCTTTTAGTTTGCTCGGTTGGCCGGCGGTCGCCCCGCTGGGAGGTGAGAGTTGCGTAACAAGAGCACGCACAAGTGTACCATCAACAGTACAAGACACTGTCAACTCTACTATCTCCGTCTCACAACACACAAGTTCACTGAATGTGAACAACCCCGTCACGAACACACATATAAAAGCCCAGCCCCGACACGCCGCCTTCGTCCGCGCCTGGGCGCTACACGCCTGCCAGGTGTAGGTGGGGTCAGCCTCTGTCTTCCCAAACGCCAAACCAAACCAAAATACCAAACGCCGAGGGGACAGGCACTCTGTGTCGCGGGGGCTGGGAGGTGGGAGCGGCTCCCCCCGCGCCCCAGAGCGGAAGGAGAGATTTCAGAGGACAGAGCGCAGATAAAGCCACCTTGCATATGGTGTACAAGGGGGAGCTCACTCTGTGCGTTGCAGGCCACGCACATCGAGCTTGGCGGGACATCCAGGCCGACAAGCACACACAGTGAGTAAACTAGGGAGACCGATCCTTGGTGCGCGGCGGGCGCCCTGAGGCACGCCGCACGCCGGGCTCTTCTCTCGGGCTGAGCTCTCCCCACACTGTGCGTGCGGCCACAGACGTGATGGCCCGCTCGCACGCGCAGAGAGGTCAACCAACCGCGAGACTGCCCAAGATAGCTCACAGATGCTTGCCGCCGCCGCCGGAGCAGTCGTCGTACTTGTCCTCGCACTCGCCCTTGCACGGGCCCGGGTTCGAGGGGTTTGCCTCCTGGCACTGGCCCTTGCAGGCGCCGCACTGGCTGCCGCCACCCGGGGCGAAGAGGATCTCACGTGCGGGGAGTGCGCCGGCGAGCGCGGCAACGATTGTGAGGAGGATGACGCGAAGCATGATTCTCTGCGGGCACGGGTGGGCGGCTTAGGCGTGTGTGGTGGCTAGAGAGGCTGTGGCGAGAAGGCGTGGATGCGAACGCTGACCAGCTGGGCTTCTCGAAGACCAGTTGGTCGGGGGTGAGGGCGGAGTGAAGAGCGCCACTTTTCAATCAATGCGGCGGATGTTCCCCCTTTTACGCCCGTTTTTGCTATTGCAGCCCTATCAACCGCCCAAGGTGGGCAATAAGGTGTGGGTGCCGACACTGTTCCGCCCACCTCACAGCTGCACCTCCAGCCATAAATCCCGTGTGCGCATGTGTCGGCGGTCGGGTGGGTGGGTGAGTGAGTCACTTTAGAGAGAGAGAGAGAGAGAGAGAGAGAGAGAGAGAGAGAGAGAGAGAGAGAGAGTGAGTGAGAGAGTGAGAGAGTGAGAGAGTGAGAGAGTGAGAGAGTGAGAGAGAGAGCCGGCGCTACTGCCCGAGCAGTGGTCGCTGGTCGTGGAACTGGTCGTGCGGGACCCGTTTTGGCAGCTCACAGCCGATGGTCAAGCAGCTGTGAGGCGGCGGCCGGGCGTGCGGACAGGGGCAGGAGAGCGCTTGGAGCACTTGGAGCACTAGCTTCCTTGGAGTGCAGTCGGTAGCCTCACACCCAGGGCCGGGGAGCTAAGAAGCGCTTCCAGCGGGCCGGAGTTTTTGAGTGAGAGCGCCTTCGTTGTTAATAAGAAAAAGGAGAGGGTCCACCTTGTCGCAGTCACACACACACGACACACACACACTGCACGCCGGTCGCCGCGCACCGCGCACACGTCCACCGCCGGCCCGGGAAGAGCTCTTCCCAGGAAGAGCGTAGACGTCGATAGTGGATAGAGCGTGAGAGAGCGTAGAGTAGACGTCGATGACGAGCTCCGTAGCGAGTAGAGTACTGTAGTCTGTAGACCGTACGCACAGTATTCACTTTTTAATTTTAAACTGTGTGCATTCATAGTACTTATAACGTAGACAACCCCTTTCAGACAACCAGCTAGATGGCGCCTTCCCAGATCCCACAGACGGAGACTACTTCGTCGAGTTCATGTCGTGCCGCTCTTTTGGTCCGCGCGCGGCCCGGATCCCTTCAGGCAAGAAGATCGCGCAAATTCTGCCCTTGCCACCGGACAGCTGCGTCGTCCGGGTGCGCCTGCATAGCCCCTGCCACCGCCACGGTCGCGCCCGCAGTCACAGCTCGCTGCCTCCGCGCCTGCGCTGCAGCGTCGCTGCCAGAGCACACTTTGACCAACGCCAAACAGCCATTCTGCTGCACGCCCGCCACCAGCGGGTGCGCCTGCATCGCCGCCACAGCCACCTCGATGCAACCCGCGTCTGCTGCGCGCTGCTTGCGTACGAGCCCTGCGGCGTCGGTGCCGAAGCACACGTTGTTCATCGCCAAGCAGCCAAACTGCTGCACGCCCGCCACCTGCGGGTGCGCCTGCAGCGCCGCTACGACCACCTCGATGCTGCCCGCGTCTGCTGCGCGCTGCTTGCGTGCGAGCGCTGCGGCGTCGCCGCCGAGACACACGTTGCCCAACGCCCTGCAGACATTCTCCTGCACGCCCGCCACCAGCGGGTGCGCCTGCAACGCCGCCACAGCCACCTCGATGCAACCCGCGTCTGCTGCGCGCTGCTTGCGTGCGAACGCTGCAGTTTCGCTGCCACAGCACACGTTGCCCAGCGCCAAGCAGCCATTCTGCTGCACGCCCGCCACCTGCGGGTGAGCCTGCAGCGCTGCCACGACCAACTCGATGCCGCCCGCGTCTGCAGCGCGCTGCTTGTGTGCGAGCGCTGCGGCGTCGCTGCCGGAGCACACGTTGACCAGCGCCCAGCAGCCAGCCAGCTGCACGCCCGCATGCTGCGGGTGAGCCTGCAGCGCCGCCACAGCCACCTCGATGCCGCCCGCGTCTGCTGCGCGCTGCTTGCGTGCGATTCCTGCGGCGTTGGTGCCGGAGCACACGTTGCCCAGCGCCAAGCAGCCATTATGCTGCACGCCCGCCACCAGCGGGTGCGCCTGCAGCGCCGCCACAGCCACCTCGATGCCGCCCGCAGTCACAAATCGCTGCCTCCGCGCCCGCGCTGCGGCGTCGCTGCCGAAGCACACGTTGGCCAGCGCCCAACAGCCATTATCCTGCACGGCCGCCACCTGCGGGTGCGCCTGCAGCGCCGTCACAGCCAACTCGATGCCGCCCGCGTCTGCTGCGCGCTGCATGCGTGCGAGCCCTGCGGCGTCGGTGCCGAGACACACGTAGCCCATCGCCCAGCAGCCATAGTGCTGCACGCCCGCATCCTGCGGGTGCGCCTGCAGCGCCGCCATGATCGCCTCGAGCGCGCCCGTGTCCGCCGCAGCTTGCCTGTTCTGCTCGTCTTTGCACAGATCAGCCAACCGCCCGCAAGCCGCAAGCGCGACGCGACTGACCGACCCGTGCGCCCGCAGCGCCGCCGCCGTCGCCGCCACGCCCATCGCCCGCACCTCCGCATCGCTCGGTGGCGCAGAAGCGGGGACATGAGTAGCAGAATGGCTGGAGCCGCCGCCGCCGCCGCCGCCGCCGCTCGGCGCAGCGTGGCGCTGCCGCTTGGGTGCCGGGCCGGCGCTCGCACTCCCCTCCGCCGAGTTCTTGCGCACGGCCGCCATCACCTCGGCCCCCATCTCCATCTCGACCTCGATCACGTACGCCGGGTACATCTGGCGCGACTCGTACACCACGTGCACGATGGACGCGTTGCACCCGTTCTCGCCTCCGCCGGAGACGAAGGGGCGGTGCGGCCCGCCGCGCACGCTGTCGTAGAGGAGTCGGGGAGGGCCCTCGACGCGCACGTCCGGCATGCACATCGCCCTCGTCTCCGCGCTGATGCGCTGCATCTCTTGCTGCGAGCCGAGGGCGGCCTTGACGATGAGCAGCTGCACGCGGCTGCCGCCCGAGCCGGAGATGCGGTGCGCGTACCGGCCGCCGATCGGGTAGGACGGGTCCTCCGCCAGGTAGATGCCCTTGCCGTAGAAGCCGCCCTTGGAGAAGCGCGGGTCGAGCCCGTTCTGATGCGCGAGCACTTCCGCCGCCGCCCGCTCCGCCGTGCCGTGGAAGAGGAGCATCTCGTTGACGTCGCCGCCGGCGCAGGTGTGGACGAGCTGGTCGTCGCGGTAGTTGGCGTACGCGCGCCACAGCATCTTGTTCTGCACGCGCTGCACGCGGCTCAGCCTTGCGCTCGGGCAGCTCCGCGCCAGCAGCGTCTTGATGAGGAGCGCTTCGTTGCTCTGCATCGAGAGCGGGACGAGCTTCGACTCGGTCGGGCCGCCGTCCCCGCCGCCGGCGCCCCACTCTTCGGGGAACGTCATTGGCAACGGGCGCGTCGGTCCGCGGTCAGCAGCGGCGAGTCGTCGGCGAGTCCGCCGGTGTGAGCTTTTTCTTTTGAGAGCGCTTTCGTTTAAATGTCCACCCATACCGCGTTGGTGTCCAGTCCGAGCCTGTTCTTCACCTTACTACCTACCTACCTACTCAAACAACCCAATGGTCCCTTTCGAGCGGTCCCTTGTCGCATTCTCACGCACGCGCACGCCGTCGGGGGATAAAGGGGAACATTTTTGTTCGTTCAAAAAGAGCGCCTTCAGCACTACTCTATCGAGGTCTCAGCGAAGCGCATCGCAGTTGTCAGAGAGAGAGAGAGAGAGAGAGAGAGAGAGAGAGAGAGAGAGAGAGAGAGAGAGAGAGAGAGAGAGAGAGAGAGAGAGAGACGCACGACAATGTTGGAGTAGTTAGCGTATCAAGACGAACACATGCATCGGGAGTGAAACGCCTCGTCGGAGACCGTCGTGCAGCGCGGCGCGAGGCGCTAGTCGAGGCTGACGACGTCTGTGAAGAGGACGCGCGCAAAACCAGGGGCGGTGGGAGGGGGCGGTGGCGCCGGTGGCGCGGCACAAGGCCCGGTGGTGCGGCAGGAGGGGCAACGGTCAACGGACCTAGGTTGGACTTCGGGTCTTCGCGCGCGCGCGCCTCCGCCTCCGCCTCCGGCCCCGGCCTGAGTGAATCATTCGAGACGCGTCAGCGCCGTGTCGTGTGGGGCGGCGCCGCGCGGGCGCTGGGGCAACGGCACGGGCGGTGCGCCTGGCTCCCTGCTCGTCGACGAAGGACCTTGGCGCTTCCCAACTGCTCCTTCGCTTCGGGCTCTGTGCCGGCACCGCTGGCGAGGTCGTGACGGTGGGGTTACGTGCAGCCTTGGTAGAGACGGCCTTGGAGAAGGCAGCCTGCGATCGAGAAGAGGGGGAGATCGAGCGAGATCGGCCGATTCTCTGACCCGTTGGCAAGGCGTTGCCTGGTCTAGACGCATCGCCTTGAGCCGCGAGCACTCCTCAGCCTCGGATTCGTCGTCCGCGCTAGGCGTTCCCGCCGTGAATGAGATCATCGAGTTCTCCTGGCGGCGACGTCGCGCGAGGGGCTGGTCCTAGGTTCCGCGACCCGCCGCCCGAATGCTATTTCCCCCTCCCTCCCGTTCCAGAGAAGCGCTCTATCCGACAGCATCTACTCTCCTCCTTCATCAAGAACCACTCACTTGTATTGGTGGTGAGTGGCTCAGACGCACAGATGAAGGCGCCGCCCTCTACAGTCTGCTCGAGCTTGCGGCACTTTGGGCAGGTGCAGCCAAAAGTTGAGCCGTGCCCTGGGTTCTGTGGCGCCTCGCCGCCCTCGGCACACAAGCGGTTCAGCCTACTCACAGAAGACGCATGCGGCGCCGAGACGCCAATCGGCTATAAGAAGACGACAGCGAACCCGGTGGCGCCGTGCCCCGGAGTGAGCTGCCCGTGCGGGACCTGCTTAGACGGGCCTGATTTCGAAAGGTGTGTTCCTGAGCATCATCTCGGCTGGAGGTCAAGGCCTGGCTCAGTTGCAGCTGAAGCTGGTGCGATGACGCAAACGCGTAGTAGAGAGAGGGTGGCGGGATGTCGGGAGCCTTGTCGCAGTAGCGCGCCACCACCACCTGCTCACCGCAAGAGGTGTAAGAGGAATATGCGCGCACAGTGCAGCTGGCAGTCTGCCGCCGCCGCACTGAACTGCCGTCCGTCAGGGCAAAGTTGAACGTGGAATAGCCTGTTCGAGGCCGATGCTGTGACGACATGCCATTCATGGCCCGCTCCGCTTAGAACTGTCGAAGCGCCCTCCACCACGCCCGCATCCGCGAGGAAGCCCCGGAGTGTTGCGATGGCGCTGAGCATCGCCTTGCGCAGCACGGCCACTGGCACGCACTCGCCACCGGCAAGCAGCTCTGGCTCGATGAGGGAGAGGATGAGGGCAAAGCACGCCTCCGAGTCGGTAGTGCCCTGCACCCAGTGGTACACCTGCAGCGGTCATGCGAGGTGAACCGAGAGGCGCCAGAAGCCGAGTCGCTTGCAGCAGGTGGCGGACGTCATCGCGCATCGCAGCGAACACTCGCCGCTTGATGCGGTCAAAGCCCTCGACGTGTCCGTTGTGCTGGAAGAGCAGACGGCCTGTGACAACAGCAACGGTGAAGAGACGCGGTTCACGGCTGCGTCGGCACGGCACCTCCAGGCCTGAACGCCGTAGCGGAATGGGTGGCAGTTCACCTCGGAGATAACAGAGCCCGATGCGGCACGCACGTGCGCAAAGATGCAGCGTGACTCGATGGACTCGGAGAGCTCCCGCAGGTTGCTGTTGTTCCACGCGGCCGTCACCGACCGGAAGATTGCGCCGCCCCGCTTGTGGTACCAGCCAACCCCAAAACCGTCCGCATTCAGCTGTTGGCGGTGGGAGTGGGGACGGGGTGCGTTGGGCAATATTCGGTGAGGTGAGGGCTGCGCAGAAGCGCTCGCGGGGACAACCGACGCCAACGATGAGATGCGAGTTGCGTAGGAGTGTCTCGCGGGGAGCGCCGTCCTGCATGTTGTTCTGGTCGGAGAGGCCTGGAAGCAGAGGCAATGGTGAATGCGTGTTGGTGCGCAGAGATCTCTCTGGGCGGTGCACCAGGGTGGAACCCTCCGTTGAACGACTGGTGAATGAGCGAGTTGGTCGGCGCAAAGATGAGGTCGGACATCAGGATCGGGTCACTCCCACAATAAACGAGCCAGCGGCACATGGCAGGTGAAGACCCCGGCCGGGATGGCAGGCTGCAAGCGGAATGGACGAGAATGGACGGCAAGCGGGTTTCCTTGTTTTCCTATATTTGAATGAAACCGAAATCCGTAGTGTTGCTGCACTAGGCATCCCGTTTGCAGTGTCGGCACTTGTGGGAGAAAAGGGAGAGTGAGGCGCGCTTTCTAGGGCCCCCGGGGGCCCTACCACTCGTCAGCGCAGTCGGAGACGGAGAAAGAAGCCGTCACGTGTCGCCGTTGAACGAATCTCTCTCTCAGTGTGTACGAGCTTGTACGTACTTTTAGCTGTGTGTATCGCGCGCTAGCTTAATGGGAGAATTTTAATCGGAGCCCTTCTGCCTCCGTGGCCACCGTCGGAGCGGGGTGCGCGGCCGAGGAACCCCCCGAGGTGGCGGCGCAACCCTCATCGTCGTCGCTCGGAGCCTCCGCTCCCGCCTCGGACTCCGACTCCTGCTCCACACCTCAACCTCCACCTCGTCGTCGCCACGCAGCGCCCCCTCCACCGCAGCCTCCACCTCGTCCTCCGCCTCCGTCGCCACCGCTCGGGGCCCCCACTGAGGCACCACACGCCGGTGCATCGAGACAAGTGCGGTCTCAGACACCACAGCCAGATGCAAGGCTCGCCGGCACGCCGGGCCGGCTGTCGCCGATGCATCGAGCGGCCGCTTTGCGGAGCGCCGCTCTCTCCGCGGCGCGTAGTCATGCGGCCCGGCATGGCCTGCCGGCAGAATACACCCAAAGGCCCCGCTGACGCGCTCGTGCGTGTTGCCGCAGAGCCTCCCTCGTGGCGCGCTGAGCGGTGCAGACGCCGCCAGAGGAGAGGGCGCCGCACGCCGCCAGTCGGTGCCCTCTTCGCGCCACGTGAACCAGTGACAGACTGCCCCATCGGACGGCGAGCGGGCCACCGCCTGGAACCAGCCATCCGCCATCGTCGAGTAGGGGTTGGCATTCAGCCAGGAGAAATCTCAACCAAAGAGAAATCACGCTGTTGTTCTCTTCAGTCAGTCAGCCGGGAGGGGAGGGAGGGCTAGAGGGAGGGGGAAGGAAGGAGGGAGGGCCGGAAGGATAGGAACGGGAAGGGAAGGAAGGCTAGCTAGCTAGCTAGCTTGCTTAGGGGTCCCGTACCATGCGGAATCGACCCTATCCAGTCAGTGCTCAAGTGCTCAAGCTTGCTTGGTTGGTTGGTTGGACACTGAGGGAGGGTGTAGAGGATGTAGAGTGTAGAGCGCTGTAGAGCTGTAGAGATGTAGAGCGCTCTGGAGCGCTGTAGAGCTGTAGAGCTCTACATCCGCCGCGTGACGAACTGCGTGCGTTGTAGAGCGATGTAGAGGCGCTCTACAACGTGAAATCTCTACAACAAACTCTACATGATAAGCGGCGAACGAGGCACGGTCGCTCTCCGACATGAGGCGCGTTGCACTTGCCAGTGCTGCCCTGGCCTTCTGTCTGCCCGCCCAATGGGTGGCAGGTGCCTCTGCTGCTGTGGCATGCCTCACGGCTGCGACTGGCCGGCGCCTCGGCGCGTCAGCTCGGCTCGGCGTAGCGATAGCCGATAGTGGCCAGCGCAACTCGCTTGGACTCAACGCTCAGGCCAGGAGCTCCCGCACGCGCTGGCGCGAGTCATGGCGCATGCAACGCGCAGCAATGCTCGCCTCGCCTCGCGCAAATGCGACCGTCCTCGCAGCCGACAGTCCACCGCCTGCTAAAGAAGCACAGCGACGAATGCGGCACCGGCGACGTATGGCAGGCTGGTCATGACGCAGTTATAGGGTGTTGTGTGCCGTCAGAGTGACTCTCTGTGTAGTCAGGGCCGTCCATCAGAGCTCCAGTAAGCTGGGAGACACCCCATTAGCGCGGCTCGACCTCTTTAAGCCACTGCCTTCCCGGCGGTTTGGCTGTAGAGCCTCTACAACAAACTCTACAGCAAAATCGCGCTCTACATCGCTCTACAACGCACGCAGTTCGTCACGCGGCGGATGTAGAGCTCTACAGCTCTACAGCGCTCTACATCTCTACAGCTCTACAGCGCTCTACACTCTACATCCTCTACACCCTCCCTCAGGTTGGACATTGCTCGGAGCTCTCCCGACGCTCTCCTCCTCCTACCTAGCCGTCTAGCGGATTTCCCCAAATTCGCGAAAAAAGGAACCGGGGCGCCTCCGGACGGCTCCGTGCCGATGCCGAAGGGGCCCGCTAAGTTTGAAAGCTAATGTTACTACTAATGTTATACTCCGACACATCGAAAGTGGGAGCGAAAACTCAGCCTTGAGTTCTCAGCGCCCTCACGGCCCGCCGATGGCAAACCCGACTCCCTCCATCCGTGTGGCGCCGCCCGATGGTGCCGGGAACCCTATTCCGGAGCGATTTCCCCTAGGGTTAGCGCCGAGAAAGCCGGGCCCCTTAGCTCCGGCTAGGGCTGCGGGGCCTCCGAAGCCGACCCGAGGAAGGGCCGACTTAAGGGTTAGTATAGCGGGCCGATAAGGCCGCCCACACCCGCGAGGATGGCTGTGTGTTTGCCTCCCCGACTCGGACGGCCGCCTCAGAGGGCGGGAGTGCTTCCTATCGCCCTCTCACCCGCGGGTGATGGCCGAGTCCACGGAGCCGCACGCTGCCTCTCCTTCGACGCAAGGCTCCGACTTCTATAGAGAAAACCCCATCTGCACCAGCGTTTTAAAGTGAAATCGTCAAGAGAAATCGATGCACCGGGCTGGGCTTTGGGGTAGGCAGCCACCTTTTTGAAGGTGAGGCGTATCTGCCGACCTGTGAAGACGCTTTACTTGCGAGCAGTGCGTCGACCAGATGGCGCGAGGGCACCGCAACATGGCTAAGGAGGCAGGGAAGCTTCTGCTCCGAGACGGCCGCTCAGGACCGCAAAATGGTGTTCCTGAAGGTTGTGTTAGTCGGACTGGCCAGTCCCCGGGGCCTGACGGTCCAATGATTCCCTCAAGAGTACTTCTCCCCTACCCCACCCTTCCACTTTAGATGTGTCGGACCATGCGGGGCGCGCGCACTAAGACAGTGATGGTAGCTCACCTAACCCGTCGCACCAGGGCTCCAATTCCATCTCTCGCTCGCGGATCTCGATCCTACCGTGCCAGTACGGCGGTCTGGGCACGAAATTATTCCTCCCCCAGCGGTTCATGAAGATATAAAAGAAGAAACCGGTGTCGCCACTGTGAACAGCGACTTTTGAGAGCTCACAGCCCGAGCTCGAGCATCGCCTTGATGACCTTCTCATCAAGGTTTGCACGCCGCAGCTCGGCGACGAAGTCCGCGTGCTGCTTGAGGAAGCCGTCGACGATATCCGCTGCCGTCTCCTCCCCTTGCTCCTCGAGGCGGCGGGCGGGCGAGCACGCGATCTCTACCTAACCTGCGCCGCGCTCGGCGAACCTCGACAGCGCCCGGTGGCATGCAGCTCTTTGCGACAGAAGCCTGGAGAGTGCGGCTGCCACAGCTGTCACAGCGATGGGCTCGCCCTCACTGGCCCTCAGTCACTTGTGCTGCGGCTTGTGTGAGCGACACTGCTCGGCGACTGCCGGCACAGTGTGAGACCATGGGTGTGAGGTAAAACCACGGTACCAGCGCTTGGTTACATCAGCCCTGAGGTCAGATCCTTCTACTCTGTTGATGACAAGACTTGTCTACTCGCTGGAGCCGAGCAGGAGGGCCCGGCGCACAACCCCCGGTCAACTCACCCTCCATACCCCGTATACTGACGGGGGCGGCTCGAGCCTCGAGGCACCCTGCGTGGTGGTGCCGCCGTAATCGGCTGCGCCACACGTGTTCACTCACGACCCGAGGCAGGACGGGTCCTGCCCTCGATACACATATACCGTACCACACAGTACCTCTCGTACCACAATACACAGTCACATAGCATAGGCGCGGCGAAGGGTGAGGCTGAGGGCGATTGACAGCTGATGCCGGACGATTACGTGCGCACACACACCCTCATCTAGACCCTCAGCCGCGGCCATCGGCGGCTTTCACGTGGTCGTAATTCGATGGCTCGTCCGCCTCATCCGCACTATCGTCCTCACACTCGCCCTCGACGATCGCGGCGGTGCGCAAGAGCTGGTTCGAGGCCACCACGGCCTTGATCACATCCGCGAGGCGGTGGTGGCGGGCATTGATCGTCGCGTACACGGAAGAGATGGGGAAGCTGTAGACGTGCGGCCGGATGCGCTGGTGCGGCTGCGCGTGCTCGAGCAGCCCCTCGGGATCCTGCAGCTCCACGTCAAAGCCTCGGATTATCGTGTTGATGACGGTGTACAGCAACCACGTGTACCAACCAGTCAACAGCTGGCGACGGCGGGATCGATGGGCTGCTCCACTGGTCGGCGGCAATTGCAGCCGCGCCGGGCATGAGCAGCGTCAGGAACGCGCTAACGGTCATGGGGACCGAGAGCGGACGTGGGGCGAAATTCACGGGACGGAGGGTGGGCGGCCAGAGAAGGAGCAGCAGGGCGAGCACAAGGAGCAGCATGGGGGTGACCGCGTCGGATGTGCCCGAGGCGAGCGCGCAGCGGAGCGAGCCCTGCACGAGCGCCATGAGACTGGTGATCTTGTCGAGGATGGATTTGCGGCGCACGTTGTCGCCGTGGCTAGTCTGAGGCAGGAGCTGCGTGAAGTTGGTGCGCGGCGACGCGCTCGACCACGAGATCTCATCGCGGCAGACGACTGCGTCAGAGCACCGCGTCTCTGCCATGCTTTCCGCCGGAGCTGCCCCCGATGTCCGGGCCCGCGAGAAGCCGGCGTACCGGGCGACGCCCTCGCCCGTCGCCGAGTTGAGCGAGGATGCGTTGCAGCCGGTCGTGCACTCGTTGCACTCTTCGGTCGCGTCCTCACACTCGCCGATCGCGTGCGCCGACGCGGCGGCCCCGACCCGAGCCATGTCGCCAAGCGAGAGGCGGGCGCCATCCCGCGCCGCGTCGCGGGGCCATCGCCGCCCGCTCGAGATCGGGAGCGCCGCAGACGGTGCAAACGCCGTTCCGCGCACCGTCGGGCTGAACTCGTTCTTTGGCGTGGTGTTGGAGAGGTCGAGAACCTGCGAGATATACACGAGCGCACGCGACGGAGAGTCAGGGCGTGCTGGGAGCCATTGCGCTCCAGTTCTATTGCTCACCGGGATCGCGACCGCGTCGGGCACGGACACCGCGTTGAGGAGCTCGGAGACGCCGGCAGAGCCGTAGGAAGACAGAGCAAAGGCCGAGCAGCCCAGACCGATCACCACGGAGAAGAAGATGCACAGTAGCTTTGTCGAGCAGAACTTGCCGAAGCGGAAACCGGAGCGCGTCGAGGTCGGCTCCGTCTCCTGGAACAGTGCGGACGAGGGTTAGTCACGAGCAGAGCGCGCTGCACGGGCAAGTACGCGCCGAAGGCGTCGACGACGTCGGCGGGGCGTCGCCGACAGACGCTTCGCCGGAGCCGACGCCAGCGAGGTCTTCCTCGTCGTCGAACGCGTTGCCGGAGCCGACGTCAGCGAGGTCTTCCTCGTCGAGGTCCGTTCCGAGCAGAGCCGCGAACCCGTTGGGGTCGACGCGGCCGATCGGGGTGAGGTTCTTGGTGGTCTTCTTGGAGCGGTCGATCAGGTTGGACTCGCCCTTGCGCTCGATCTTGCGGAGCGGGGAGGGGGTCTTCCACTCGTCGATGCCCTGCGCGTGACGTGCGGCAGACGAGAGGTCACAGGGTCAATGTAAGTGCCCGCCTGTAGGACTCGCGTGTCCCCGCAATACTCGCGTGTGCACAGAAGGGTGCTGGGAGGTGCTCACCGCCGGGGCGGCCGTCTCCTCTGGAAACTCCTTGGTCGAACAGTCGGCGTCGCCCTACGCGTCGAACGCGGGATGCGGTCACATAGTGGGTCGGCAGACGCCGGCGCGCAGAATGCCAGGCGCTCGCCGCCGGGGCTTTGATAGAAGGCAGCGGCGCGCCGCCGGCCGCCGCCGGCTTGAGGGCCGTGGCGACCTTGGTGGCGAGCTTGAGCGCCGGGTCGATCTTGATGGCGCCGGTCTCGTCAACGGAGGCCTCCGCGCCAGACTCTGCCGCAGGGATGTCCTTCTTGAGGGCGCCCTTGACGGCACCGGTGGGGGCCGTCGATGGGCCGGCCGGGCGCGTAAACTTAGACCAGAAAACTGCGGGCGGGCTCGGCGCGTGGGCGGCGGACATGGCCTTGGCCTTGTCCGAGCCGACCGCGCCCGCGTCGGGCGCCTTTTCCGCGGCCGGGTCCTTCTTGAGGACGCCCTCCGGGCCAGACTTTGCCACGGAGATGTTGACGTTCTTGACGCCGCACGCCTGTGGGCGAGGGAGAGTACGCGCAGGCTTTCGGAGACGGGAGAGGGAATGATCACGATCCTAGCGTGCGCACGCGCACCTTGGCTCCGGGGAGCGAGGGCGACACCGACGCGGAGATGACGAGCGTGATGCGGCCGTCGTCAGCCGGCACGATTCCGACCTTCGCGGAGGACGTCATCGGCGAAGACTCGCCCTCGACGTTGCCGCCGCCCGCGTCAATGCCGTCCTTGAGCGGGCCGGGCTCGGGCGGGACGGTGCCGGTGCCAGTGCTGGCGGTGCCGGTGTCGATGCCATCCTTGAGCGAGACGGGCTCGGAGGGGATGCCGACGGCGTTGCCGCCGCCAGAGTCGATGACGGTCGTGTTGTCCGCCAGAGACGCCTGTCAGCCACAGAACGAGAGAGGGTCGTCTTGCAGGGAAAGCGCAGCGTTGCGTGCGTTGCCGCGGTGCGCGCGTGCATACCCCCTCCCTCAGCCACTGCAAATTAACGCACACCTGCTTGTCAGCAAGCGGCGGCGGAGGAGAGAGCTTGAGCACGAGCTTGTTACCGGCGGCCGGCACGAACTCGAGATTGAGCATGTTGATCGAAAGAATTCCTGCAGAGAGGCAAGAAGCGGTTGAAGGTGGTGTCCCCGATGGGAAGTGCAGGCCAGCGCTCGATGGGGGGTGCAGGCCAGCGCTCAGAGTGGCCCTAACGGCTGCGGACACAGCGTGGGAGAGTAGCAGAAATGCGAGCAGGCGGGAACTTTGCTCGGCGGGCTCAATCTCAGGTCAATCTCGGCTCGTACTCGTAGCAGGAAAGGCAAACGCCTACGGGATGTATGTGGGGGGTATACGGGTATGATAAAATCTCGGGGAATCTCCCCACGAAACGATCAGTCGCGCGATCTCGAGCCCGCCCGCCACCCACCCACCCAGCCCCGCAGCACTGGCGCGATCTCGAGCCAACCCGCCCCTCTCGAGCCTCGCCTACACAGATCAAAAGAATTCAGCCGGCGGCCGCACAAAAAATGGTGCTGCCCAAGGGCATGTGCATGCTGAATGGGAAGAGAGGGCGAGCCGGAGAGGAGAGAGCCGCGCCTACGGGCAGCGGGCCGCGGCGTGAGCGTCGAGACAAGGCCGCCGGCACGCTCTCTCGCGTCCTCGGCGCTCGGACTGGAGCCGGGCGGCGATTGGCGAGCAAGCGAGAGCGGGGGTCGCTCTCTTGCCAGAAGAGAGAGAGGGCGGTCGCGCGCGGGACAAGGGTGGGGAATGGGCAGCAGCGGACGCGTCTCGCGCCCTCCTCGATGGTACCTGCGAGCGGGAGTAGGCAGGCGGTGCGAGCTGAGGGGGGTACAGCCGCTCCGCGAGCGAGAGCGCATCGCACGGTGGGGGTGGTGAGGGGGCGGCGGGTTCCGTGAGCAATAGGCGTCGCGGGGGTCTAGGTGTGCAGCTCGCGGCGGCATAGTCGGGCGCAATGCGGCGCGGCAAGCGCGAGCGGACGAGGAAAGTGCCATGGCTTGCCTGGCGTGGATGTCAGGCAAACGCCGTCGGGGAACATGGGGTACAGGTTCTCTGGTTCTCTGGAAATCCCAGACTTTTCCCATCAAATCCTGGATTTTTTTTTCGATTGCACGGAGGCAGGTAGGTAGGAAGGAAGAGTCAATTCACTAGGGAGTGTCAGGCAACGGATTGAGAACAGTGATCCACTAAGAAAATGTCAGCCGCCTGCACTAGCCGCCACGCATCCTCAGCGAATGTAGGGTACATTGGGGACATGGGGTACAGTTTTCCAAAAAAAGAACGAGCGAGATTTAGCCGAGAACGAGCGAGATCTAGCCGAGCTCGACAAGCACCTGGCGGTGGTGCTTCGAGCGTGGTCCGTTCCTAGACCCTTCCATCCTGGACCGTTCCTGGAGCCCTCCTGGTCCCACCGTTCCTAGACCCTTCCTGGACCGTTCCTAGAGCACCACTAGCGATTTCGCGCGGAGGGCGTAGTGAAGTGCTGGGGCGCTCACTGTGTTCTCTCGAGGTTCTCGAGGTGGATATCCTTTGGCCGCGTTGGGTAGCGAGGATTGGTGTAACCCGAGCCACGGAGGCGTGTTTTCTGGCGGCCGACCGTCAGTGCACGGAGTTGCCCCTTCTCCGACTGCCCCGGCTAGTTCCCGAGGTCGCGCGGGAGTGACCCCATGCGTCAAACCCGAGACCTAGCGCGGGTGGGTTGGAGGGGGCTCGCCCCGTTCCTCCCCATCGGGCCGCATAAGCGGCCACGCCTCGCAGATTCGTTTCTCGCGCCTGGGTCAGGCGCGCGGGGCATCCCCCGGGTCGCTCGACCAGCGATCCAAAGAGTGGCCGCTATGCGAAGGAAAGAGTGGGGCCCTCGGGGTACGCCTCGTCCGGCCCCCTCCGAGGGGGGAAGGGAATTGCGGGGTCCCCTCGGGCGCCTCAGTTCGGCCCTCCCGAGGGGGGAAGGGGAGCAAGGGGGTGGGGGGGGTTGGGGTGGTGGGGAGGGGTCTCTGTTTCATGCACGCCGTGCCGACGCTCGACGCCACCGCGAGCGACGCCGAGCTCTCTCGCCAGCTCTTCCTCGAACAGCTCGCCGCCTCGTCCGCCCAGATGAAGCTGCCTAACGGCCCGTCCGAGGCCGAGGACGACTACTCGCACTACGACACGCCGCTCGGGCTCACGCCCGCGCCGCTGCCGCTGGGCCTCGCGAGCAGCCTCTCGGCGCGCGCCAGTCGCCCCTCGCGCGCCAGACGAACTGATCCTATTCCGACGAGGAGGACGGCTCCACCACGACCGTCATGTGCCGGAGGGTTGCGGAGCTCAGGGAGCGTACACTGTCTCGAGGAGCGGGCAAGCGGGCGGCTGTGAGGGAGCGTCTTCACGCGGCGAGTGCTGCGAACAGGAGCGGCTCGAGGCGAGCAAGCGGGCAAGCAAGCGGGCGGTGGAGGCGCGGCGGCGCGGAGGCGGCGTGGAGGGGGCGGGGGGGCGACGCCCCATGACATGTCCTAGATATGGTCCCGCAGGCGGAGGCACTTGAGGAGATGTATGAGGAGGCGTTGATGGACAGCGCCGCAGCGGCGCTGCAGGAGTGCCACCGCGGTATCGTGTGGAGCTTTGCTAGAGCCTTGTTGAGAGCCTTCCGCCCCTCCCCCTACCCCAGGCCCGCCACCGCGGCAACTTGGGCCGCGCCAGTGTTGCGCGCCTCCAGGCGGCGGCGGCGGAGGCGGCGGAGGCGGCGGAGGCGGCGGAGGCGGAGGCGGAGGCGGCGGCGGCGGCGGCGGCGGCGGCGGAGGCGGCGCGCCAAGAGGCCGAGGCAGCGGCGGAGACGCTCGACGAGTCGGACTCGGACGGCGACTTGTGGGCCGACGCCGTGAGCAGTCGGCCGGTGGTTGCCACTCCGCAGGCCGTGCGGCGGAGCAGCGAGGAGTGGGCCGAAGCGGCGCCGTCGGAGCCAGGACCGTGCTCGGCCGGCGGCGCGTATCAGGCTGCGCCCCCGGCTGCGCCGCCGCCTCGCGGAGAGTGGGCCCGCTTCCTGTCCGAGGGGGGCGACCCCGAGGCGGCGCGGCGAGGGTGGCTGACCTACCACATCGGCCGGCGCAACTACCGAGCGGCGATGGACCTGGTCGTGTCCACCGACGAAGAGGCGCGCGTGCGTGAGGCCTTCGCGGCTGCGGACACCGCGAGCAGGAGCGAGCTGGAGGCGCGGGAGAAGGCGAGGCAGATCGCGTCCAGCCCGGCGCCCTCAGCCTGCTCTCTCAGCTCGCTCGACTCGGACGCGTCGGTCAGCCTCTCGAGCGTCCTCGCCTCCGCGAGCGACGCCCTCTGGGAATCCGGTGCAACCCCAGGCGCCGCTGCTGATGCAAAGGGTGGAGCTTCGCAAAGGGTGGAGGACGCCCCCCCCGACGGCAAAGCACCGGAGCCCGTGTGGCTGCGACTCGCGGGGGACACTTTGCAGCCTTTGCAGTCAACCCCGCCCCCATCCCCTCTGCCGACGCCTCGGCACGTCAGAGCGCAAGACTGGAGCTTGTCTGCGTAGATGCACTACTTCGAGATAGTATAATAGAGCAAAGGGTGCGCGAGAGCCGGGTCGCCGAGGCGCTCAGAGCGCGCGGGGACAGCGGACACCCTCAAGCTCGCAGCACGCAGGGCATTGATTGGGGTAGCCATGCCTCCAGAGGCTCCAACGTGCAGCGCCGCCGGGGCTGTGGCGGAGGCGGTCGGTGTCGGCGGAGCACGCCAGCCACCTTCGTTCGTAGTACGTAGAAAATCGAGGTTTCAGCTTTCTCCTTTCACAGATACCTTGTTACTGTGAATTTACCCCCGGTGCGGCGCGCGGAGCTAGTCTATGAGGAAGGTCTTTCAGCTTATGTGCAACAAGAACAAGAACAACTGAAAACGGTTACCAAAACGCTGAAATTCGCCGCCGAAATTCAAAGTCTCGTGCGAGGGAGCTTCTTAAGGAGAAAATCCCCCCGTCCGTTCTAACTCCCATGTCACGGCCGGTCGTCGGCTGCTGCTCTCGCCTCGCTGGCGGCGCGGTCTAGTGCCGCGGCTCCCGGCTCTCCGGTGGGCTCGCGGCGGCTCGCCGCCGTGGATCTGAACAATATGACCGGTCCGGGTTCGTCCCGGCGTGCCGCCAGTGCCGCTTCTTCGCCGAAATTTTCCTCACCATGTTTGTCGACAAAGTTGCCCCCGAGCTCCTGCTGCTCGACTGCGCGGCGGAACCGGCCCCTCGAGGCTGAGGTGTGATGCGCCGGCACCGGGGCTACAGCGCGGGACCATTTCCAGGCTCTCTCGAGCAACCTCAAAATTGGCCAATTTTGTGATCTCAACCCTGCTGCTCTCTGACCACAACCTCGCGGCCCGCTGCGCGGCTCTCCAAGCGCGAGAGGAGTCGTCTACGAGGCGGCGGCGAGCGCAGGCGGCGGCGGCGCGGCGGCGCGGCGGCGGATCGCGGCGCAGACAACGGCAGCAATCTGCGGCAGGTTGCAGCTTGCTGCTGCAGCAGCTGCTGCTGCGGCTGCTCCGCTGCTGCGGATTGTGGATACGACTTCTCCGATCACCCCGCCCGCCCGCCCCGCCCCGCCCGCCCGCCTCTCCCAGCTTGCCCGCCCGACCGACCGACCGACCGACCACCCATTCCCATCACCATCTCACGTACCTTCTTATAGGCGCTCGATTGCTCCACTCGCTGCCTACTCGCTGCCGCGAGGGAGGGGGGGAAGACGTCGTGCGGGCGCCACTGCGCTAGCCGGCCTGAGGCCCCTCCCCGAAAGGCAAGTATTAGACCCACCTCGAGATGCAAGTGCGCAACCCGTCCGCCCTCATTTTTGATGACACCTACGTCGCGGACGCGCCGAGGCCCGCGCTCGAGGCGATGCTCGAAGGCGACGACCTCGCTCGGAGGTGGAGCGGGGTGGAGAGCAACGTCAGCAAACGTCAGATCTGGGCTCCCGACATTCTAGCCGGTGCTGCGAAAAAAGAATTTTCGCAGATTCCCTCGCACTGTGTGCGAAAAAATAATTAGCCCGAAGCTGAAACATGAATTGTGGGAGACTGGGTAAACTGGTTTGACGGAAATTGCGCTAAGCAGGAAAACATCGCCGGGTAGTCGCGAGGCGAATCTCAAAAAGCGGGTAATCTGAATCCTTAAACATCAAATTTTGATTTTTTCCGGCGGGGTCCGGGCTTCTGTTTCTTTCCCTTTTTGGGAGCGAGGCGACACGCGCGTGGGTGTTCTGGGCGGCACGCCTAGAGAGGTGATCCGAACGGCGGCCGACGGACGGACTTTCAGGAGGTGACGTCAGCGCCTTTAGGAGGGTGTATTCCCCTTGCAGCAGTGGCTGTTCTCTTGCTGCCGGCAGATGCAAACCCTTCTCGCTCGGCTCGGCGAGTCATTCAACAGCAGTGGCGCCGCGCTCATCGACCGCAACAAGCAGTACTTCGTCTTGTTCGAGAAGTTCGACGAGAACCGCGACGGACGCTTGTCGATCGACGAGCTCGGGCATATCTTCGACGTCGTCGGGCTCGAACACGGCGCTCGGCAGTTGGAGGAGGCCATGGCGGCGGCTGACGTGGACGGCTCGCATTTCCTGGAGCTCGACGAGTTCATCCAGGTCATGGAGGCCGCCGAGAGCCGCCGTGGCGGCGCGGAGGCGAGGGTGTGGCGGGAGCTGGCCAAGAAGAGGCACTCCATGCTGGCCTGGGCCTCGCTCCCCGCGGCTTGCATGGTGATCACAGTGGCCATCACCGTCTTCAATTTGCGCTACGATTACGACCCGGTCATGGGCATCCAGGTTGTCAACGGGCTGTACGACGCACTTTGGGATTTCTTGCCTACATGGTTCGCTTGGGAGCGTGGACCTTGCCCCGAAACCATGCCGCAGTGCTCGCTTGTCGGCCACGCAGGAACGAACAGCTCACATTGGCCCGGTGCGTCCTACATCGCCAGTAATTACATCAAACGCACGGTGGTGCTGAAGGTGCATGTCTTCGCCATGTGCTTCTCGTTCCTCCTCTTCCCTTTTCAGCTCTGGAAGGGCTTGCGGGCGTGGTCGGTTGAGAAGGGCAACGGCGTCCATAAGATGACGGGCCGCGTGTCGCTGATCTTGTTGTTTCTAGGGCAATGTACCAGCATGCCGATCGCAGGTGGGCCAGGGTCGCCGATGGCTGACTTCATGGGCAAGCTTGCTTTCTTCGAGATGATGTGTTGCACGTTGTGGTGCGCGGGGATGGGCTGGTTGCACGCTCGCCAGAAGCGCTTCTTGGAGCACCGGAAATGGATGATACGGACAACAGGTTGCCTCATCGGCGCATTCTTCGGCACCAGGCTGGCGGCCCCATTCATCGCGTTCTTGCCCGTGGAGATCTTGTGGCCATTGGACATGGCGTTGGGGGCTCCCATCGGCATCTTGGTGGCAGACGTCTACCTCCGCTCGTGCCAGGCCAAGGAGCAAGCTTACCGGAGGCAGGTCTCGTTGGCGCTCCGCACTTGAAGCACCGCACTACAAGCACGGGGGTCGGGAGTTTCGGATCCCTAGATACTAGTGCCCCCCACATCGCCGCGCGAATAATCGCGCTGTACGTGCATGCGACCCCCGTGCGTGCGCGGCGATCCGCGAGAATACGACCCGCGGATGTGTGTCCCTCTGGGGCTCTGCGACACTCCCGGACCGCTGGAGGTGCGACTCTCTTGTACGTTTTGAGTCTTCGCTCTGTCTCCCGCGGTGTGCGGTGATCGAGATCGTGGGGGTGCCCCTGTACAGAGTAGCCGTGGATCTTGGTTGCGTATAACTAGTGCAGTCGTGAGCGGCAGTTCCAGTTCACAGTTGTGTTTATACTTTGTTGTTACGTTAAATTCTCGCTCTCGTTCCACGCAAGGAGGCGGAGTAAGCCCTCGGCAATGTTAAATGAGACAGCTCTCCGGTCCGCCGAGAGTGGGGGGAGATCGGCATACTCAACTCTCAAGCCCGCGTGCAGCAACAGTGGTCAAGGGCCTGACCGGTCTCCCCGCAGTCGGCCGCTGTTTTCACGGGGACGTCGCGGTGGATCTCTCACAGTGCCCTGGAAGGGAGCAGCCCGCGGGGTCGAGGGAACCACTCGAACGCCTTGCAGCTGGCATCACGGAGGCACCTTATCCTTTCCGCGCACGCGTTAAACGTGGTGATGCCCCGGAGGGCGGTGAACTGGCCAGTCTCGCACGTCGTGGTCCGGCACCCGCCTTTGTTGCCAAAGCCGAGGAAATGCCCGGGCGGGAAGCCAGCCCACCGGGGATGCCCGGATAGCACTCCTCGGAGGCTGGATAAGTTGGAGGTTCGCGGATCGGCGGCAGCGGGGCGCGGTCGGCGGCGGCGGCGGCGATGGCGGCGGCGGCAAGTCTGGCGGGGCGGAAGGCGGCTCGGCTGGAAGGTCGCCGGGACCGTAGTCTGGCGGAGCGGAAGGTAGCGAGCTCGGCGGTTCGGCTGGAAAGTCGGGGATCGGCGGCGGCGACGGCGAGGCCGACGGCGGCGGCGGCGACGGCGAGGCCGACGGCGGCAGCGGGGACGGCGAGGCCGACGGCGGCGGCGAGGATGGCGACGCGAAGGGCGGCGGCGGCGAGGGCGAGGCGGAGGGAGGCGGTAGATCGGGCGGCGGCGGCGGTGGTGGCGGCGAGGGCGAGGCCGACGGCGGCGGCGGCGAGGGCGGCGGCGGCAAAGGAGGCGGCGGGGTCGTCGGCGACGGCGAAGGAGGCGGCGGCGAAGGAGGCGGCGGCGGCGACGGCGATGCCGAGGGAGGCGGGGGCGACGGCGAGGCGGACGGCGGCGGGGGAGCAGGTGGCGGCGGCGTGGGCGGCGGCGGCGACGGCGAGCCGGATGGCGGCGGCGGCGTGGGCGGCGGCGCCGCCGGCGGCGGGGTTGCAGGCGGCGGCGGCGTGGGCGGCGGCGGCGACGGCGACACGGAGGGAGGCGGCGGCGACGGCGAGGCGGAGGGAGGCGGCGCCGCTGGCGGCGAAAAGCCGCACGCCGCCCCGCCCTGGCCTGCAGCTGGCAGGAGGATAGCGCGAGAGCGCGGCCGCGGCCGGCAAGGCGGCGGCGCTCGACGGCGCCGTCCGGTGGCGGCGGCAGGGCGGTGAGAGAATGCGATGCTGGGGAGTCGCGGATAGGAGTAGGCGAGGTGATGCCGCCGACGCTCGTTCGCCTTACGCCTTAGGGCAAGAGAGTGCGATGCTTGGGAGTACATGGAGTTAGGCGGAGAGATGCCATTGACGCTCGTTCGCCTTACGCGAGCGCCGGCAGCCGAAAATCCTGCCCGAGCTCGAGCATCGCCTTGATGACCTTCTCATCAAGGTTTGCACGCCGCAGCTCGGCGACGAAGTCCGCGTGCTGCTTGAGGAAGCCGTCGACGATATCCGCTGCCGTCTCCTCCCCTTGCTCCTCGAGGCGGCGGGCGGGCGAGCACGCGATCTCTACCTAACCTGCGCCGCGCTCATCGGCGAACCTCGACAGCGCCCGGTGGCATGCAGCTCTTTGCGACAGAAGCCTGGAGAGTGCGGCTGCCACAGCTGTCACAGCGATGGGCTCGCCCTCACTGGCCCTCAGTCACTTGTGCTGCGGCTTGTGTGAGCGACACACTGCTCGGCGACTGCCGGCACAGTGTGAGACCATGGGTGTGAGGTAAAACCACGGTACCAGCGCTTGGTTACATCAGCCCTGAGGTCAGATCCTTCTACTCTGTTGATGACAAGACTTGTCTACTCGCTGGAGCCGAGCAGGAGGGCCCGGCGCACAACCCCCGGTCAACTCACCCTCCATACCCCGTATACTGACGGGGGCGGCTCGAGCCTCGAGGCACCCTGCGTGGTGGTGCCGCCGTAATCGGCTGCGCCACACGTGTTCACTCACGACCCGAGGCAGGACGGGTCCTGCCCTCGATACACATATACCGTACCACACAGTACCTCTCGTACCACAATACACAGTCACATAGCATAGGCGCGGCGAAGGGTGAGGCTGAGGGCGATTGACAGCTGATGCCGGACGATTACGTGCGCACACACACCCTCATCTAGACCCTCAGCCGCGGCCATCGGCGGCTTTCACGTGGTCGTAATTCGATGGCTCGTCCGCCTCATCCGCACTATCGTCCTCACACTCGCCCTCGACGATCGCGGCGGTGCGCAAGAGCTGGTTCGAGGCCACCACGGCCTTGATCACATCCGCGAGGCGGTGGTGGCGGGCATTGATCGTCGCGTACACGGAAGAGATGGGGAAGCTGTAGACGTGCGGCCGGATGCGCTGGTGCGGCTGCGCGTGCTCGAGCAGCCCCTCGGGATCCTGCAGCTCCACGTCAAAGCCTCGGATTATCGTGTTGATGACGGTGTACAGCAACCACGTGGCGTAATTCGAGCCCAGGCAGCGGTGGCTGCCACGATGCGGGGACAGGAACAGGGCGGTCGTCAGCGGGGGCGAGAGAGAGAGAGCACAGGGCGGAGGCAACACACAATAGCTATGCGTTCGGTGGGGCCAGGCACTCTCACCTGCCGAAGCCAAACGGGAAGTAGTGCGAGTCGCTCTCCCTGATCGCGGACGAGATGAAGGATTCCTCTCGCCGGAGAGAGGTCTCCGCACGCAGATTGTTGGCGTGCGAGGTCCAGCGCCCCATGCCCCCCCGCCCGAACTGCCCCTCATGGATCGCAGACTCGTGATCTTCCGCCTCTCTGCGCCCCGTCGACCCTGGCCCGAACCCCTGCCCGATTGACTGCTCCTCGATCGCAGATCCGCAATCGGACGCGTCGCTGCGCAACGACCCCCGCGACGACGCGTCGCTGCTAGACGACCGTCGTGACGGTGCAGTGTGCATCTTTGCGGCCGCCTTGAGCGTGCTGTACGTAGCGTGATCGACGTGCGCCGACGCCTTCTTGCGCTTGAAGCGGAGCGGGTCGTACGTCGTCGGGTGGGCCCACAGCTCCGGCGAGTTCTGCAGCAGGATCGGCGAGATGATGACGGTGTCGCCGACGTCGAACGCGACGTGCGACCGACCGAAGCCCTTGCCGAAGCGCAGCGTGGTCGGCTTCACCACTTCGCGCGCCAGCATCACGGGCACCGGCGCGTACATGCGCAGCGTCTCGGTGATGCAGCATTCGAGCATCCGTTCGTTCATCTTGACGTCGCGCGTGCGTTCGAGGAGCCCAGGGTCACGGTAGAGGTGCAGCGTGGTCCAGAACACGCCCGCCGACGGCGCCAGTGCGATCATGAACATCAGTGTGTTGTGCAGCCGCTCGATGGCGGAGATTTTGCCGGCCGCGTGTGCCCTCGCCAGGATGGCCTCGATGCCGCCCAGCTGGCTCTGCGGCAGCTGCAGCCGCTCGGTCAGAAAGTTCAGGAAGGGCGCGCATGCCGTGCTCGCGTACGAAGGCTCCTGGCCACTACCGACAATCTGATGGAGTGCGTCGTCGAGAATGTCCGAGGCGAGCCGCGGCTTCTCTTCTTCGTCTTCGCCGCCGCCTCCTGGCGGGATGTCCTTAGGTCGTGGTGCGTGCTCGTGGCCGAGGCCGATCTTGGCGCCTCCCGTGGGCACGTGGACGTCGAGGAGGACGAGCAGATGGGTCTCCACCACGAGGCGGTTGCACAGGTGGAACCAATCGACGGGTCTCCCCGTGCGCTTCTGCTCCTGCATCTGCTCAAAGATGGCCTCGTACACGTGCCGCGTGACAGCCGCGGTCTTGCTCACGAACTGATACTCTTCGAAGAAGGGTGTGCACAGCGGGCGGATGCGACTCCACACGTCGCTGAGGCCGCCGCTGCCGAGGATCGTGTGCGGCGACGTGATCGCGTCCCTCGCGGCCTCGCTTCGGCGGAAGTTCCTCGCCTTGGTGAGCACCTGATGGGTAGCGGCGTGCGACGTGAGGAAGCAGACACGCGGGCCAAAGATCAGGTACCTGCGCACGCTCCACGTGTGGCACTTGATGTGCATGGCCTCTGCGCCCATTTGCAGCGTCGCACCGGGGTCCCGGCGGAGGGCGCCCAGCGCGGTTGACACGCTGACGGGGAACAGGATCAACCGGACCGCAACGTACAAGAAGACAGCGCACTCGAAGGGCAAGAATATCGCAATGATGACATAATGTGAGCTGATGCCAGAGCGCTCCCAACAGCCGAAGGCCACCAAGTGGACAGGGAGAACCAGGGCCATGAGAATAAGTGCGTCGCTCCCCAGCTTGCGCAGGCCTCGAATATACCCGAGCCGCTCACTTCGTGGAGCGCAGAGCGTCGCGGCTGCAACGACGATGATGGTGGCCAGTGCTGTCGCCGCGAACATGTCTCCAACGGACATCTGTACCAACCAGTCAACAGCTGGCGACGGCGGGATCGATGGGCTGCTCCACTGGTCGGCGGCAATTGCAGCCGCGCCGGGCATGAGCAGCGTCAGGAACGCGCTAACGGTCATGGGGACCGAGAGCGGACGTGGGGCGAAATTCACGGGACGGAGGGTGGGCGGCCAGAGAAGGAGCAGCAGGGCGAGCACAAGGAGCAGCATGGGGGTGACCGCGTCGGATGTGCCCGAGGCGAGCGCGCAGCGGAGCGAGCCCTGCACGAGCGCCATGAGACTGGTGATCTTGTCGAGGATGGATTTGCGGCGCACGTTGTCGCCGTGGCTAGTCTGAGGCAGGAGCTGCGTGAAGTTGGTGCGCGGCGACGCGCTCGACCACGAGATCTCATCGCGGCAGACGACTGCGTCAGAGCACCGCGTCTCTGCCATGCTTTCCGCCGGAGCTGCCCCCGATGTCCGGGCCCGTGAGAAGCCGGCGTACCGGGCGACGCCCTCGCCCGTCGCCGAGTTGAGCGAGGATGCGTTGCAGCCGGTCGTGCACTCGTTGCACTCTTCGGTCGCGTCCTCACACTCGCCGATCGCGTGCGCCGACGCGGCGGCCCCGACCCGAGCCATGTCGCCGGCAATATTCGGTGAGGTGAGGGCTGCGCAGAAGCGCTCGCGGGGACAACCGACGCCAACGATGAGATGCGAGTTGCGTAGGAGTGTCTCGCGGGGAGCGCCGTCCTGCATGTTGTTCTGGTCGGAGAGGCCTGGAAGCAGAGGCAATGGTGAATGCTTGTTGGTGCGCAGAGATCTCTCTGGGCGGTGCACCAGGGTGGAACCCTCCGTTGAACGACTGGTGAATGAGCGAGTTGGTCGGCGCAAAGATGAGGTCGGACATCAGGATCGGGTCACTCCCACAATAAACGAGCCAGCGGCACATGGCAGGTGAAGACCCCGGCCGGGATGGCAGGCTGCAAGCGGAATGGACGAGAATGGACGGCAAGCGGGTTTCCTTGTTTTCCTATATTTGAATGAAACCGAAATCCGTAGTGTTGCTGCACTAGGCATCCCGTTTGCAGTGTCGGCACTTGTGGGAGAAAAGGGAGAGTGAGGCGCGCTTTCTAGGGCCCCCGGGGGCCCTACCACTCGTCAGCGCAGTCGGAGACGGAGAAAGAAGCCGTCCGTCACGTGTCGCCGTTGAACGAATCTCTCTCTCAGTGTGTACGAGCTTGTACGTACTTTTAGCTGTGTGTATCGCGCGCTAGCTTTAATGGGAGAATTTTAATCGGAGCCCTTCTGCCTCCGTGGCCACCGTCGGAGCGGGGTGCGCGGCCGAGGAACCCCCCGAGGTGGCGGCGCAACCCTCATCGTCGTCGCTCGGAGCCTCCGCTCCCGCCTCGGACTCCGACTCCTGCTCCACACCTCAACCTCCACCTCGTCGTCGCCACGCAGCGCCCCCTCCACCGCAGCCTCCACCTCGTCCTCCGCCTCATTGGCAACGGGCGCGTCGGTGCGCGGTCACCAGCGGCGAGTCGTCGGCGAGTCCGCCGCTGTCAGCTTTTTCTTTTGAGAGCGCTTTCGTTTAAATTCAAACAACCCAATGGTCCCTTTCGAGCGGTCCCTTGTCGCATTCTCACGCACGCGCACGCCGTCGGGGGATAAAGGGGAACATTTTTGTTCGTTCAAAAAGAGCGCCTTCAGCACTACTCTATCGAGGTCTCGGCGAAGCGCATCGCAGTTGTCAGAGAGAGAGAGAGAGAGAGAGAGAGAGAGAGAGAGAGAGAGAGAGAGAGAGAGAGAGAGAGAGAGAGAGAGACGCACGACAATGTTGGAGTAGTTAGCGTATCAAGACGAACACATGCATCGGGAGTGAAACGCCTCGTCGGAGACCGTCGTGCAGCGCGGCGCGAGGCGCTAGTCGAGGCTGACGACGTCTGTGAAGAGGACGCGCGCAAAACCAGGGCGGTGGGAGGGGGCGGTGGCGCCGGTGGCGCGGCACAAGGCCCGGTGGTGCGGCAGGAGGGGCAACGGTCAACGGACCTAGGTTGGACTTCGGGTCTTCGCGCGCGCGCGCCTCCGCCTCCGCCTCCGGCCCCGGCCTGAGTGAATCATTCGAGACGCGTCAGCGCCGTGTCGTGTGGGGCGGCGCCGCGCGGGCGCTGGGGCAACGGCACGGGCGGTGCGCCTGGCTCCCTGCTCGTCGACGAAGGACCTTAGCGCTTCCCAACTGCTCCTTCGCTTCGGGCTCTGTGCCGGCACCGCTGGCGAGGTCGTGACGGTGGGGTTACGTGCAGCCTTGGTAGAGACGGCCTTGGAGAAGGCAGCCTGCGATCGAGAAGAGGGGGAGATCGAGCGAGATCGGCCGATTCTCTGACCCGTTGGCAAGGCGTTGCCTGGTCTAGACGCATCGCCTTGAGCCGCGAGCACTCCTCAGCCTCGGATTCGTCGTCCGCGCTAGGCGTTCCCGCCGTGAATGAGATCATCGAGTTCTCCTGGCGGCGACGTCGCGCGAGGGGCTGGTCCTAGGTTCCGCGACCCGCCGCCCGAATGCTATTTGCCCCTCCCTCCCGTTCCAGAGAAGCGCTCTATCCGACAGCATCTACTCTCCTCCTTCATCAAGAACCACTCGCTTGTATTGGTGGTGAGTGGCTCAGACGCACAGATGAAGGCGCCGCCCTCTACAGTCTGCTCGAGCTTGCGGCACTTTGGGCAGGTGCAGCCAAAAGTTGAGCCGTGCCCTGGGTTCTGTGGCGCCTCGCCGCCCTCGGCACACAAGCGGTTCAGCCTACTCACAGAAGACGCATGCGGCGCCGAGACGCCAATCGGCTATAAGAAGACGACAGCGAACCCGGTGGCGCCGTGCCCCGGAGTGAGCTGCCCGTGCGGGACCTGCTTAGACGGGCCTGATTTCGAAAGGTGTGTTCCTGAGCATCATCTCGGCTGGAGGTCAAGGCCTGGCTCAGTTGCAGCTGAAGCTGGTGCGATGACGCAAACGCGTAGTAGAGAGAGGGTGGCGGGATGTCGGGAGCCTTGTCGCAGTAGCGCGCCACCACCACCTGCTCACCGCAAGAGGTGTACGAGGAATATGCGCGCACAGTGCAGCTGGCAGTCTGCCGCCGCCGCACTGAACTGCCGTCCGTCAGGGCAAAGTTGAACTGCCGTTCGAGGCCGATGCTGTGACGACATGCCATTCATGGCCCGCTCCGCTTAGAACTGTCGAAGCGCCCTCCACCACGCCCGCATCCGCGAGGAAGCCCCGGAGTGTTGCGATGGCGCTGAGCATCGCCTTGCGCAGCACGGCCACTGGCACGCACTCGCCACCGGCAAGCAGCTCTGGCTCGATGAGGGAGAGGATGAGGGCAAAGCACGCCTCCGAGTCGGTAGTGCCCTGCACCCAGTGGTACACCTGCAGCGGTCATGCGAGGTGAACCGAGAGGCGCCAGAAGCCGAGTCGCTTGCAGCAGGTGGCGGACGTCATCGCGCATCGCAGCGAACACTCGCCGCTTGATGCGGTCAAAGCCCTCGACGTGTCCGTTGTGCTGGAAGAGCAGACGGCCTGTGACAACAGCAACGGTGAAGAGACGCGGTTCACGGCTGCGTCGGCACGGCACCTCCAGGCCTGAACGCCGTAGCGGAATGGGTGGCAGTTCACCTCGGAGATAACAGAGCCCGATGCGGCGCGCACGTGCGCAAAGATGCAGCGTGACTCGATGGACTCGGAGAGCTCCCGCAGGTTGCTGTTGTTCCACGCGGCCGTCACCGACCGGAAGATTGCGCCGCCCCGCTTGTGGTACCAGCCAACCCCAAAACCGTCCGCATTCAGCTGTTGGCGGTGGGAGTGGGGACGGGGTGCGTTGGCGGCGGCGGCAAAGGAGGCGGCGGGGTCGTCGGCGACGGCGAAGGAGGCGGCGGCGAAGGAGGCGGCGGCGGCGACGGCGATGCCGAGGGAGGCGGGGGCGACGGCGAGGCGGACGGCGGCGGGGGAGCAGGTGGCGGCGGCGTGGGCGGCGGCGGCGACGGCGAGCCGGATGGCGGCGGCGGCGTGGGCGGCGGCGCCGCCGGCGGCGGGGTTGCAGGCGGCGGCGGCGTGGGCGGCGGCGGCGACGGCGACACGGAGGGAGGCGGCGGCGACGGCGAGGCGGAGGGAGGCGGCGCCGCTGGCGGCGAAAAGCCGCACGCCGCCGCCCTGGCCTGCAGCTGGCAGGAGGATAGCGCGAGAGCGCGGCCGCGGCCGGCAAGGCGGCGGCGCTCGACGGCGCCGTCCGGTGGCGGCGGCAGGGCGGTGAGAGAATGCGATGCTGGGGAGTCGCGGATAGGAGTAGGCGAGGTGATGCCGCCGACGCTCGTTCGCCTTACGCCTTAGGGCAAGAGAGTGCGATGCTTGGGAGTACATGGAGTTAGGCGGAGAGATGCCATTGACGCTCGTTCGCCTTACGCGAGCGCCGGCAGCCGAAAATCCTGCCCGAGCTCGAGCATCGCCTTGATGACCTTCTCATCAAGGTTTGCACGCCGCAGCTCGGCGACGAAGTCCGCGTGCTGCTTGAGGAAGCCGTCGACGATATCCGCTGCCGTCTCCTCCCCTTGCTCCTCGAGGCGGCGGGCGGGCGAGCGTCAGGAACGCGCTAACGGTCATGGGGACCGAGAGCGGACGTGGGGCGAAATTCACGGGACGGAGGGTGGGCGGCCAGAGAAGGAGCAGCAGGGCGAGCACAAGGAGCAGCATGGGGGTGACCGCGTCGGATGTGCCCGAGGCGAGCGCGCAGCGGAGCGAGCCCTGCACGAGCGCCATGAGACTGGTGATCTTGTCGAGGATGGATTTGCGGCGCACGTTGTCGCCGTGGCTAGTCTGAGGCAGGAGCTGCGTGAAGTTGGTGCGCGGCGACGCGCTCGACCACGAGATCTCATCGCGGCAGACGACTGCGTCAGAGCACCGCGTCTCTGCCATGCTTTCCGCCGGAGCTGCCCCCGATGTCCGGGCCCGCGAGAAGCCGGCGTACCGGGCGACGCCCTCGCCCGTCGCCGAGTTGAGCGAGGATGCGTTGCAGCCGGTCGTGCACTCGTTGCACTCTTCGGTCGCGTCCTCACACTCGCCGATCGCGTGCGCCGACGCGGCGGCCCCGACCCGAGCCATGTCGCCGGCAATATTCGGTGAGGTGAGGGCTGCGCAGAAGCGCTCGCGGGGACAACCGACGCCAACGATGAGATGCGAGTTGCGTAGGAGTGTCTCGCGGGGAGCGCCGTCCTGCATGTTGTTCTGGTCGGAGAGGCCTGGAAGCAGAGGCAATGGTGAATGCTTGTTGGTGCGCAGAGATCTCTCTGGGCGGTGCACCAGGGTGGAACCCTCCGTTGAACGACTGGTGAATGAGCGAGTTGGTCGGCGCAAAGATGAGGTCGGACATCAGGATCGGGTCACTCCCACAATAAACGAGCCAGCGGCACATGGCAGGTGAAGACCCCGGCCGGGATGGCAGGCTGCAAGCGGAATGGACGAGAATGGACGGCAAGCGGGTTTCCTTGTTTTCCTATATTTGAATGAAACCGAAATCCGTAGTGTTGCTGCACTAGGCATCCCGTTTGCAGTGTCGGCACTTGTGGGAGAAAAGGGAGAGTGAGGCGCGCTTTCTAGGGCCCCCGGGGGCCCTACCACTCGTCAGCGCAGTCGGAGACGGAGAAAGAAGCCGTCACGTGTCGCCGTTGAACGAATCTCTCTCTCAGTGTGTACGAGCTTGTACTTTTAGCTGTGTGTATCGCGCGCTAGCTTAATGGGAGAATTTTAATCGGTGCCCCTCTGCCTCCGTGGCCACCGTCGGAGCGGGGTGCGCGGCCGAGGAACCCCCCGAGGTGGCGGCGCAACCCTCATCGTCGTCGCTCGGAGCCTCCGCTCCCGCCTCGGACTCCGACTCCTGCTCCACCTCAACCTCCACCTCGTCGTCGCCACGCAGCGCCCCCTCCACCGCAGCCTCCACCTCGTCCTCCGCCTCCGTCGCCACCGCCATCGTCGAGTAGGGGTTGGCATTCAGCCAGGAGAATTCTCAACCAAAGAGAAATCACGCTTTTGTTCTCTTCAGTCAGTCAGCCGGGAGGGGAGGGAGGGCTAGAGGGAGGGGGAAGGAAGGAGGGAGGGCCGGAAGGATAGGAACGGGAAGGGAAGGAAGGCTAGCTAGCTAGCTAGCTTGACCGCTTGCTTGGTTGGTTGGTTGGACATTGCTCGGAGCTCTCCCGACGCTCTCCTCCTCCTACCTAGCCGTCTAGCGGGTTTCCCCAAATTCGCGAAAAAAGGAACCGGGGCGCCTCCGGACGGCTCCGTGCCGATGCCGAAGGGGCCCGCTAAGTTTCAAAGCTAATGTTACTACTAATGTTACCTAATGTTCATGTCGAACTCTTCGCGGCTCACAGAAGCTCCCTCATGCCGCAACCGCCAAAGCCACTGTGCCCGTCGCCTACGGCTGATCGGCCCAGCACGTCGCTTGTGGCCGGCTGCACATCCGCTGCTGGGTACCCAAACGTGCTGAGCTGCGAAAGGCCGGGCGGGGGAGCGCTGGCCCGAGTCCTCGTGAGCGTGATTGACAGTGGGCGGCGGTCGGACAACCTGAGGCTCCTCGAGCAGTCGCTGGGCGTGCCGTTGCTGCGTTTCCCCGCCTCAAAGCTCAGATGGGGTGAGGCGCGCCGCAGGTGCGACGCGATCAAACGGCCCAGCGACTACCTGGTCAACCTGGCGCATGCCCACTTGCTCAAGCACGCGCGGCACTGCTTTTTCGAGCGGGGCATTGCCACCGCCGTCCTTGCCTTCGAGGACGACGCACGCTTCGCCGTCGCCAACGGAGGTGCCGCGCTCGGGGCGGCGCTCAACGAGGTTTGAGGCCCGATGGCAGCGCCCGAGACTGACAAGCAGAGCAAACTCAGCCCGTTACCCCGCAGGCCCCCGACACGGCAGACTTTGTGCACCTTGGATGGTGCTCCGCGCCCAAGCACCCCGAGTGCCTCCATGCCTACGTCCTCACGCGCTCCGCCGTGGACATCGCTCTTAACCGGACGGCGGCGTGCGGCCGACGGCCAATGGACCAGCAACTCTCGGCGCTCGCCCTCGGCGGCGTGCTCTCCCGTCACTTTCCGCGCAAGGAACTCTACCGCGCAGCTCCGACGCACTGGACTCGTGGCCTCTTCCACCAGGCGTCGGAAACCTACAAGACGCTGCAGAGCTGTGACCCGTCCCCGGCGAGAGCGCTCAGGATGGGGGTGCCGCCGTGCCGCGCGCCCCAGAAGAACTGGACCATCCTGGAGAACTAGACAGACTCTGGAGGCGGCCGTCCCATCTAGAGGGGGGGCCGGTGACAAAGAAAAATTCAGAAAAAAGAATTTATCCAAAAAAGAATTTCCGCGCGCGATAGAGAAGGCGACCCAAGACACCTCGGGGGGCGAGCGAAACTGCATACCCCCGGGCCACAGTGGCAGAGCGGGGGTATAGGCCCATTTCGCCGCCCCGCGTCGCTGGCCTTCGCCCCTTCGGTACGCGTCCAGCCGTAGAGGTCCCGCAGCATATGCTCTGAGCGCATCGCGTCGCGAAACCGCGTCGCGGAGCATCGGCTCGCTCAAAGTCGCCCGCCAGCCGCCCCGAGAGCGGGACCAAATACACACGCCTGCTGCGCTTCCCAGCCACCCACGAGAGCCCGGCGCAGCCGCACCGACCCCCACGGCCCGCCGCACGCGCGCAGGCGCGGCTCGCCGCTCCTTTCTCGAGGCTGGCACCGCCGTCGAGCACCGCGCTGCCACCGACAGCGCACCCGCGCGGCCGAGGCGCCCCTCGCCGGCGCGTGCGGCGAGACGGCGAGCGTGTCGGCGCGCCTTCCGGCCGCCGCACGGCGGACGGGCCGCCCGTCGAGCCGCGCGGCGCCGAGCGAGCCCAGCGGACGCCCTCACCGCTCCGTCGGCGGGTCGTCAGTCTCTCTCCTCTCCTCCGCACGCCGCCGCCCGGCCGGCCGCGCGCGGCGAGGCGGCGCCGTGCGCCACGCGCGGATGGTGCTCCGAGCGTGCGCTCTCTTCGGATCCGTCTTTGTGCGTCGTATTGTCTCGAGCGTACATTGGTGTTGCCCAGCACGCGTCTCACGAGCTGGGTCTACAGACCTTCGCCAGTGTCGCTGAACACGTCGGGTGGCGTGGCGCGAGAGCGGCGTGGATCGTCTTTCACGCTTTTCCCGTCCTTCTCGCGTCGCGCTTGTGAGACGACCCAGACACCCCGAGTCACCGCAGACACGAGAGACAAACTTGTGACACACGCTGACGGCCACGTGCGCGGTACACACACACATATCTCACACAAAAAAGCGCGAGAGTAACCGATCGCTGCCTCTCACCGAGTTCCGCTCGCATAACACTGTATCGCGGTGTCCAGTCCCATCGGCGCACATCAAAGGCTCCGACGGGAATGCACTCCCTGTGATCGTCCGCAGCGGCGGGCGCCAAAGCCCAGGCCGCTCGCGGCATCTATGCCTACTCTCCCTCTCCCTATCGCGCTATCTCTGGTCTCCTCGTGCCTAATTGTGCCTGCTGCCCCTTCACGGCTCAGCCGGCGGGACCCGAACGTCGATGCGAGTGGCCTGCACAGAAGGGCGGCGAGGGTCACAGGTGGGGCGAGGAGCCGTGCGTGGTAGGATATTCCGCGGGGCGGGAGCGCACCAGCCGGTTCGCGATGGCGTAGGCCGTAAACTTCGCCCACCACGCCTTGACGCTGCTGACCGAGCGGTAGATGCCGAACTGGTGCGACTCAGCGATCAGCGACCAGTCCATGCGCGGCATCGGCTTGTTCCAGCGCCGCACGATCTTGCCGTCGCGCTTGCGGATGCGCGGAACGACGCGGCGCTCGCGCGCCCACTGCTCCAGCTTCCGACGCCGGGCAAAGAAGCACAGCATGAGACGGCGCCGCTGCTCCTCTGAGATGGGCTTGTGCACGCGCTGCCGGGAAGGGCCGACTTGCGCAGCAGCCGCCGCGTCCCGCCTCACGGCGATCTCCGGCCGGGCCAGCGTCGGAGCGGTGGACCTGGCGCGGGATTTCTGCGCGAGCGTGGTTCGCACGGTCTGGACGGGTGGCGTGGACCGCTCGGGCGGCATCAGCCCTGCCAGCTGAAGCAGCTGGAGTCGACTGGAGAGGCTAAGAAAAAAGAAAAAATCCCGAGATTTCACTGCGTAATAAACACCACACGTTTGCCAACAATATGCTACGACACGCGTGAGAGAAGAATTCTTTGAGGCGTCCGCCGTGCAGGCACGTCGTCGAGCGAGGTGCTTCCCCCAGCGTCCCAACCCCCCACCCGTCCGTACGTTGCACACAATGCGGTGTGAGTATTCCCAAAACCCATTGCAGTGCAGCGGCTCAGCCCCCACGCGCGCGCGCTGCGCGCCACATCGTTTGCAGTCCATCTGACGCGCCCTCTGCCACGGCGCAGGCAGTCGCGCGGTGAAAACCCTCAACAGTGTAAGGCGACTGACGGTGCGTGCCCCACAGCGCCCAGCCCTGCCCCTATCCACCGGTGAGATCACGACGCTGCAGCGTAACCCGGGGATATTAACCCGGCAGTTCCTCAGCCGACGGTCCCGCCGCGCATTCCGTCATTGGCCCTTGGTCAGGGTGCTGACCCTCAGAGTGCTGACCCTCCACCCTCCCCTTCGCCCTTCTTTTGCGCAGGCATACTCTCGATGGCAACTCTGTCTACTTGCCGTGCTTGTCTGGTGCGGCCGCCCGCCTCCTCCCTAGATCCCACCCTGCTGCTATCCACCCGCCGCGCGCCGCCATGCGCGGGGTCCCGCCGCGGGATGCGTTCGCACCTCCCTCCCATGCGGCCCGCCTTGGCACATATTGCTGCGTGCGTGCGGGGACAATTTATTCCTGGCCACTAACGTGCCCCGACTTGCGTCTCTCACTCCAACTGGCCGCCTCCACCAGGTGAGCACCTCTGCCCTGCTGAGAGCGGCATCAGACGGAAGCGGAGATGATGCTGTCCGTGCTGTTGAGCGTCAGCCTTGCCGGTCGGTTGTTCCGAAGCACGCGAACCTTGAGGTGACAGACACACCCTCCACATCTACGAGCCTTCCAACAAGGGCAACGGGCATTCCGCTCTTTTTTTCTCGTATGTTGTACCCATTGCCTGGTGCGGTCAGTCGGCTGAGCGAGTGCTGTCCCACGGCTCCAAACTGCATGCGTGTGAGTGTGTGTTTGTTTGCGGTGCGTCGGCGCCGGGCGCGGCTCTCCGGCTCACTCACTGCCTCTCACTCACTCTCCGGCTCAATAGTTGAAGATACAATACTTGTAAAGCCTCGGTCACGATCGAACGGAAGAGACTAGAGAGTGTGCGGAGAGTGCACGCTGGCGCTGCTGTTCCTTGTCAGCAGGTTCCTTGTCTCCCCTGTCGGCGTCGCTGGCATCGCATAATGGAGGCCTACCTCCACCGGAGTATCTCCTCGGCCGACCTACATACTGTCGATTTTGACGGCATTCCGATCCGATTTGCTCCGGCCGTAATGGTTGACGGGAGCACACCAGCTGCAGCCGTCTGCTGCCGCGACCTGCTCGTTGTCTCTGCCATCGCCGACGACCGTGCCGTCAACAAGAAGGGCGTTGCACATTTCTACCGGAAGGCTTTCAGCGGTGAAAACGCGGCACTGATGCCGCGGCTCATCTCGCTCGACGTGCGGCCACGTGCAAAAGGTTTGCCACCGCTCTACACCTTCGTCGCCGACGTTGACGCCCTCCTCCTTTGCCACTTTGGCGTGCTCGCTGGCGTGCCGCTGCTGCTGCGGCTGCGGCCGCTTCTCGTCTCGACGGCCGCCGCCGCCGCCGCCGCGGACGACGACGAGGAGGAGAGCGGCCTCGAAACTGTGGCTGCGTTCGGCGCACTGGACAACTCGGGGAGGAAGGCGGCTCTTCGCGGCGTGTGCCGCATGCTGACGGCCGACGAGGCCGCGTACGCGCTTAGCCTGCTGACCAGCACAGCCGTGCGCAAGCGCCGATCGGCGGGCGAACTCGCTGAGAGCATAAAGGACGCGTCGCAAGGTGCGCGGGCGCAAAAGTCGGCGGCAACTCAGCTAAACAACCGCGCAGGCTCGGGCTGGGAATGCCTGGCTGCGATCTCGCTCTCGGCGGCGGCAACGAAGGCGCACGAGAAGAAGTCGTCCGACGAGGCGGCGGTGCGGCGCGCAGGCGAGGAGGAGTACACGCGCAAGGAGACGGAGCTGCTCGCTGCGGAGGCGGCGGCGGCGGCGGTGGCAGCGGCGGCGGCGGCGGCGGACTCGGGCAGCGACAGCGACGGCGACAGCGACGACGATGGCGGCAGCCCCGAGCTCTCCCGAGATGGCATCAAGGCGCTCGCAAAGGCGGTGCGGGCGGCAAAGACGCGAAAGCGTGCCGAGCTGCGGGCGGCCACTGTTTTGGAAATGGCGAAGGGCGCCAAGGCCGAGGCGCGGCCCGCCGTCTCTAAAGCCGAAGCCGCCATCGCCGACCAACTTGCTGAGTGTCACGGCGATGGAGATTGGCACCCTCCGCTTCGATGTCTCAGCCTCAAAATTTCAGCTCAGCTGGGCTAAGCGCGTCTTCATTTTCGAAGGGGCTGTAAACGGGGAAGTCCACCGCTTTTCCCTGCCTTTCAACGGCGTCTGCAGCCTCGGCCGCGAGGCCGAGGCACCGCCGCCGGTGGAGGGAGGCGAGGAGGGTGCCACGGCGGCCAGCAACGTCGCAGCCGCGCCTCCTCCGCCAATCGTCTCGCCAGACGGGCAGGACAGCGCTGCGATAGGTGAGGTAATCACGTCGCCGGTTCCCGGGACCCCCGCCCTCGTCGCCGCCGCCGTCACCGTGACGGCTCCCGCCGCCGCTCCCACCTCCGTTACCCTCGCCGCCGCCACGCCACCAGCCGCCTCCAGTGAATGCACTCGACTCGTCCTCGGCCTCTGTTCGCCTGTTGCCATCGAGCGACGTGATGTGGCCGGCAGCAGCCAGGGCGGCGCGCAGAGGTGGGTGTCGGTCGAGCTAGTCTCGGCCGACAACCTGCCTATCCGGGACGCCCGCCAATGGACGCTCGAAATGAGCGCCACCGACCTCTCAGTGGTCTGGCGGGCGCTCGCAGATGGGCCCGGCCGCGCCACTGCGGACTCGCTCTTCGCAAAGTACGCAGCGGCGCCGACGACGGCGGCGCCGACGGAGGACAGTGCGTCCGTGTACAAGTCGAACGAGGCGGCGCGCGGCGGCGCAAGTCAGCGCGCAAGCGAAAGGACGATGCTGCTCTCCACAGATCCGGAGCGCGCCGTCGAGATTGCAGACGAGCTACTGCTAGCCGCCAACGCGGGCAAGTCCATACCCGAGGCCGACGCGATGATGTGCCACGCATGCCGCAAGCACGTCTTTGTCGCTGACGTCGAGCTCCCGGTGAACCGTCCGAACGCACCTCCGGCTCGCAAGTTCCGCCTTCCCGTGACGCGGACGCCCAGCGGCGGGCTCGAGCTGCACGCGATCAAGTGCTGCCCGCCGGCACACGCCGCCGCCGCGCCGCGTGCCGAGCGAGCAGAGCGAGGAGTGGCCCCCGCCGGGACTGGGCGTGCAGATGCTATGCCGGCGCCAGCGCAGCGCCAGCGGACGGAGGGGCCGCCGGCCGCCGCCACGGCAGCACGTGTCGACACCTGCCCGTACTGCAGCCACGACGGGTGGCGGGTGAACGCACAGGCGACCACAACAAACCCACAGCGCCACAGCGCATGGTACCTAAGGCACCTGCGGGACGGGTGCCCCGCCTCGCCACTCCGGCCCCCATGTCAGACCCCAGTCCGCGAGGGTGGGGGCCTCTCTGGGGCCACACGCGCCGCGCGGGCTGCACGGGTTGAGGCCGCAGACTCGGCTGATCGCGACGCGGCGCTGCGCGAGCAGCGAGTGGCAGCGCACGCAAAGCGGTGCACCTGCGTGCTCTGCCACGACCCCGCGATCTGCGCGCTCTTCCCAGAGCACACGTGTCGTGTGTGCACGGGCGAGTGAGTGGCGTGTCTTGTGATGACTTTTTGCGCTCGCCATCGGTCCTTACCAGCGTGTTCACCCTCCACGTGTGTGCGCTGCAGAGCAGCTGAGGCTGTGTCACGAGGCTACCAGACGGAGACAGGGACACATAGAAGTTCATGCTGGCTCTTGTGCCACTGCACTGTCGCCGCGCGACGCGACAGCGCGTGGCGCACGGCGCCGCCTCGCCGCGCGCGGCCGGCCGGGCGGCGGCGTGCGGACGAGAGGAGAGAGGCCGGCCGTCGTGGCGGACGACCCGCCGACGGAGCGGTGAGGGCGTCCGCTGGGCTCGCTCGGCGCCGCGCGGCTCGACGGGCGGCCCGTCCGCCGTGCGGCGGCCGGAAGGCGCGCCGACACGCTCGCCGTCTCGCCGCACGCGCCGGCGAGGGGCGCCTCGGCCGCGCGGGTGCGCTGTCGGTGGCAGCGCGGTGCTCGACGGCGGTGCCAGCCTCGAGAAAGGAGCGGCGAGCCGCGCCCGCGCGCGTGCGGCGGGCCGTGGGGGTCGGTGCGGCTGCGCCGGGGCAGCGAACGGCCTGCTGGAAAGGCCGTGAGAGGCGCTCACCACCGGGCGCTCGACGCCAAAGAAAGCGGCGGCCGCCGAGCCAGATCACGGTCGAGCGCGTCGAACGAACCTGTCCGGAGCGCAGCGGCCGTGACCGTGGCGGTCAGGAGGCATGCACACATACGCGGACCGTCGCGGTACGAGGCAGGCATCGGCGGCGCGACCCTCGACGTGCGAACGTGTACTCTCGCCCCGCGAGGTCTTTTGGGTCGATAGCCTTGCAAGCCTCACACCGGCGCTTCCGCCAACCAGCCTGTCATCGTCTCACTCGAGGTGTCTTATGCTGCCCCGTCAGTCCGTCCTACGCAGCGCTGCCCGGCACTGCTCCACGCGAGGCACGCCGGTGGTTGGCGTATTGGGTGCGGGGCAGATGGGCGGAGGCATCGCGCAGGTAGCCGCGGTGCAGGCCGGCTGCAAGGTTGTGCTGGTGGACGTCAAGCAGGAGCAGCTGGACAAGTGCATGGGCCTGATGGACAAACTGCTGGCGAAGGACGTGGCGAAGGACCGCCTGACGGAGGCGGATAAGGCAGCGGCGCTCGCGCGCATCACAACCTCGACCGACATGTCCGCCTTTGGCGGTGCCAGCTTTTTGATCGAGGCGGCGACGGAGAACGTGGGCCTGAAGCTGGACCTGTTCCGCGCCATGGACAGCGTCGCGCCGTCCGGCGCCATCCTCGCCTCCAACACTTCTTCCATCTCGATCACCAAGATGGCGGCCGCCACGGCGAGGCCCGAGGCGGTGATTGGCATGCACTTTATGAATCCGGTGCCAGTGATGAAGCTGGTGGAGGTGATCCCGGGGCTGGCGACGAGCGAGGCGACGCTCGCCGACACTCTCGCGCTCGCCACTGCGATGGGCAAGACCTGCACGCAGAGCCGCGACATCCCCGGCTTCATCGCGAACCGGATCCTGATGCCGTACATTAACGAGGCCGTGCAGACTCTGTACGAGGGCATCGGCACGGTGGAGGCGATCGACACGTCCATGAAGCTGGGCACCAACGTGCCGATGGGGCCGCTCACGCTCGCCGACTTCATCGGCCTCGACACGTGCCTCGCCATCATGCAGGCGCGACCTCCCCTGCGGACAGACACGCACGTAATTGTCATTTGCCGAGACCGGCCCGAGGGGGTGGGAGGCGGGAGGCTGCAACCGCGGGGCACGGTGTTGTGCCCTAACTCGCTGCTGGTCCGGCCGCTGTCGACTCACCCACGTCTGACCGCGCCCCGGCCGCAGGTGCTGCACTCGGAGCTGGGCGACTCCAAGTACCGCCCCTCGCCGCTGCTCGTGCAGCACGTCAACGCGGGCTGGCTGGGAAAGAAGTCCGGCCGCGGCTTCTACGACTACCGCAAGTAAGTGTGCACTGTGTGAGAGCGTCTGACCCTCGGGCACAGAGGCACCCCAGGTTTTTATTTTTCAATCTTCAAAGTGTACTGTCACTTCTCTCCCCGCCCCGCACCGACGCGGCATGGCGCCGCCGCCGGGCCCGCCAGCAGCTTGTGGCATGTCGTGCCTTGTGCGTTTGGGTGCGATCCCCGTGAATGCACAGGCCGGCCGCAGCTAATTACAGCACACGGCGAACCCGCCGCAGCTCCTCCCGCCCGCCCTCTGCCCTGCGCAAGCGCGCATCCCCCCGCCGTGCCCCCCTCACGCCCAGCCGGCGTCGGTGAAGGCGCCGATGGCCGCGCCGAGCAGCTCCTCCTCGGTGTGCGTGCCTGTCGCGCAACGAGGCCGCGGCGTGAGCGCCGCGGGGTAGGGGAGGGGGGGGGGCGGGCCTGCACGCGTCCGGCGCCGGGCGCGAGAGAAAGCATCTTGTCGAAGGTCGCGCCAAAGTCGGATCGCGGCTCGCTCCGCGTGGTGGCGGCGCCGACGGAGCGGCTCGCGCGCAGCACGTCGCTATCCGCCCTCGCCACCTATTCATTGTTGAGTACTCAGTCTTACTTAGGCAGGGGCAGCACGCCGTCGGGCGGGTCCGCCACACCCACCTCGACAACCTCCTCTGCCGCTTGCTCCTCCAGCACCTTGTCCGGCCGACCCTCCGCGGGCGCGGCGGGCGCGGCGGCGGCGGCGAGCTGCGACAGCGCGCACGAGCTGAAGTCGGCCAAGTCTTGCGAGAGCAGCTGGCGCGCCGTCTCGGACATGTGCGGGGCGTCGATGAGATGCCGCACCTCCTCCATCGCGGCTGGTGGTGGGGGGGGGGGGGTAGGGGGGGGGGGGGGGGGAAGCCCCCCGTCCAAAGGGGCCCCAAGAAAGGAGGGAGGGGAGGGAGGGACCCGGTGGCCTGTGTGGTGGTGGTGGGTGGGTGGGGGGGGGGGGGGGGACCCCCCCCCCCCAAAAGGGGAAAAAAGGGCCCTTTTTAGCCCCGTTAACCCCGAATAAACCCCCCCCCCCCCCCCCCCGTTCCCGGGGGGGCCCCTTCCCGGGGGGGCCCCCCCAAACTCGGGGGGCCCCCCCCCCCGGGTGGCCCCCCCCCCCGGGGGGGCT